>NC_081539.1:3763762-3896262 GCF_030273125.1 Centropristis striata
GTCCCAGTCTTTCTTTTTGTCTGAGACAAATGTAATAAATGTAATTGTCTCCTCTGTTAGGCAAAGACCAAAGGAATGGACACAAAGATCGATATCGGGGTGAAGTATGCAGACAAACAGGCTCGACATTTTGATGATGAGAAGATCAAGGCGGGTCAGTGCGTCATCGGACTGCAGGTACGTCTCTCACATTTTATAAGAATACACAAAGAGTGTTTGTGTATTCACAAACAATAAATAGATCCCTCAGTGCATGTTATACTGGCTGAGAAAGCTGAGTTCTGCTGGCAGTGGCTCCATTTATCTGGATGTGTTGTGCAGGAGCAACTGAGGCCACTAAAGTGTGGTCTAGTTATGAGGTGGGCCTTTACTTTAATGTCCATCTTCAGGATATTGAAGAACGTCTCAGTACACCTCTGTCCAAGTGAGGAGTAATATTTATGCATAGTAACTTACACACTCTCTAGGGTTGGCGTCAACAAGATCATCCAACAAAACTGTCCATACTGACATTCAAAAAAAAGAAGCAAAAGTTCCCATTTTTTCCCCATTGTGGGATTAATAAAGTAATAAAAAAATAAAGGTTCTGAGGGGCCAGATCTCCTCCACTGCAACTACTGCCTCAGCTGCAAGTCTATAGCCATATATAGGCCTGTCACGATACTCAACAAATAAATTAATAAAAATGGAAGCGATAGTTTTTGTGGACTCGATAGTTGTTGTTTACATAAGCCATCAACATTTTTGCGAGTCGCGCTGCTTCTGTCACTCAACTTGCTCTCTGTGTGGGATAAGGGTTAGGGTTGTGGGCACACACACACACACACACACACACACACACACACACACACACACACACACAGTGCGGACGCTAGCCATCTGAAGCAGAGTGAGTGTGTTACTCGAAGTTAAGTTTCCAGACGGATTCACAACTCCAGAAAGTTTGGTGGAATAAAAGGAATTGGTGCCAAGGCCGGTGTGGTGTGGGAACATTTCAGATTTCACTGTTCAGCTCAGCAACAACCAGCATGCTAACTGTACACATGGTGTCCATCGCTGATGGTTAATTAACCGGCATCACTAACTGTGCACAGAGTGTCTGGTGCTTGTTGTAAACAAACAGAGATCACTAAGTGAACACCTCCTGCAGCAGCAGCACATACACACTGTACTGCTACAGAGCTAACTGTTAGCCTGTTAGCACATACACACTGTACTGCTACAGAGCTAACTGTTAGCCTGTTAGCACATACACACTGTACTGCTACAGAGCTAACTGTTATAGCAGTATAGCAGTTGTATTTTCAATTTCAAACAGACCAAAAGCGTTTGCACAAACGTAAAAATAAGAACCACCTTAACAGCATCCATGAGAGCCAAACAAACTGTAAACAAAGGGCGCTCACATAACCTGAAGCATTTTCTGGCGCATAGAATTAGCGTGAAAAGCTAAAACTCCGTTTCTCCCAGAGTTTTCCAAATTCAGAAATAATCGTTTCCTATGATAAAAACTAGGGATGTCCTGATCAGGGTTTTTTGCCCCCGCGTCGGTTTAAACTGCTGCCGTGTTGTTGGTTGTTTCTTCTTCTTCTTTTTCTTCTTCTTGTAATGGCGGCGGCACCAACTTTAAGGTGCATTAGCGCCACCTAGGTTGGAGTGTGTGAACTTCTGCTTGGCTTATTGACATGCAGCCTGCAGTAAAATTATATCATGCTGAATATACATATATCTGATCCCTGATCGGGACATAATGTCCGATTCTGATCGAGTCTGAAACCACGTGATCGGCCCCGATTTCCGATCATGTGATTGGATCGGGACATCCCTAATAAAAACTAGGTTTTCGCATGGGAATATCTGCGTTTTCCCTTTGTGTAAACTGAGAGGAGACAAAGAAAAACACACAAACTAAAATCCAACTCCAGCTGAAGGCTCGGAGGAGGTTACGCATTCTTGACAGAGTTGTGATTATATTTTGTGAGATCCTTTTTCTGGTCTTCTGCTCCTAGATGGGGACCAACAAGTGTGCGAGTCAGGCTGGAATGACGGCTTATGGGACCAGAAGACATCTGTACGATCCAAAGACTCAGACTGACAAACCCTACGACCAGACCACCATCAGCCTGCAGATGGGCACCAACAAAGGAGCCAGCCAGGTCACCGCTTTCATTCAACGCTGCTATTATTTGGAGTTTTTTGCCTCTGATAAAGTGATGAAATGACGGCATTTAATATCCAAATGGTTAAAGGTTCATTTTACTCCAAATCCATTTTTTTATGTGTAGCTTCTTTGCATCAACATCCATATTTGAAGCATTGTTTCTATCAGCCTAGGGTCAATTATAGAGTCTTTATAATATTTTAAGGTTTATTAGCCCTTATTTTAATGTATCACACGAACAGTAACAGACACACACACACACACACACACACACACACACACATATACACACAGAGTAACACACACAGTAACACACATTAACACACACAGTAACACACACACGCAGTATCACACAGACACAAACACACACTGTAACACATGTGTACACACACACACACACACACACACACTGTAGCACACATTAACACACACACAGTAACACACACACACACACACACACACACACACACACTGTAACACACATACACACACACACACACACACACACACACACACACACACAGTAACACACATTAACACACACACAGTAACACACAGACACACACACACACACACACACACACACACACACACTGTAACACACATTAACACACACACACAGTAACACACAGACACACACACACACACACACACACACTGTAACACACATACACACACACACACACACACACACTGTAACACACATAGACACACAGAAACACACATTAACACACACACACACACACTGTAACACACAGTAACACAAACACGCAGTATCACACAGACACACACACAGACACACTAACAGTAACAGACGCACAGCAACACACACACCTACACACACAATAACACATGCACACAGTATCACACACAGAGACACACTGACAGTAACAGACGCACAGTAACACACACACACACACACACATTTAATCCCTAGCTAGTGTTTTCCTCTAAATGACCAGGCTGGCTTTATTTTACAGACTCTCTTGTTCTACTACAGGACCTTTATTATTATTATTATTATTATTATTATTATTATTATTATTATTATTATTATTATTATTATATGTTCATACTGTCCTCTGGTAAAACAGTCCACTTAATTAATTTTAATGTATTCAACGATTTATCCAATTAGAACAAACGTTAAAAACAAAGGATAGTATGAGCGTAGAAGCTCCATGAGGTGACGTTTCTCTTCTTCCTGTTTCCAGGCGGGCATGTCGGCCCCCGGGACCCGCAGAGACATCTACGACCAGAAGGTGGCGCAGCAGCCGCTGGACAACTCCACCATCTCCCTCCAGATGGGGACCAACAAGGTGGCGTCCCAGCGAGGAATGAGCGTGTACGGTCTGGGTCGGCAGGTGTACGACCCCAAGTACTGCGCCCCGCCCACGGAGCCCGTCGTCCACGCCAACGGCAGCCAGGGGACGGGGACCAACGGCTCCGAGATCAGCGACAGTGACTATCAGGCCGAGTTCCAGGAGGACGAGTACCACGGCGGTTACCATGACGACTACAGCTCCCATTACAACGAGCAGGGCATTGACTATTAGCGGAGAGACCTCCGCCTCAGTATTAAGTAGTGTGTTTTATCAGCTACACAACAGAGCAAAACCTTCTGCTGTCCTCACAACTCTTCTTTCAGGTCTCACAGGAATCCGTGGAATAGCCACGGAATCACTCAAAATTCCGTGAAACTGACACGGATTTCGCTACAATGCAAGTTAATGATATTATGATATTCACTGAGTGAATATTTAGAAAATAAAACATATATTTCTCGCTAGAAATGTGATCGAAATCCATTTTTATGCAGAAACTAAGTCAAAATATTGATTTTTTTTTCACTAAAAATGAGAGAACTGTCCGCCATGTTTTTTGTTCTGACCGCCTGGACCTTGAAAGTCACGTGACTTGGAACAAACCAATAGGAAAAAAATATCCATGGAATTTTTAGTGAAAAAAATCAATATTTTGATCACATTTCTCGCGAGAAATATACGTTTTATTTTCTAAATATTCACTCAGTGAATGTACATAATCACTTTGTATGTCATTAACTTGTATTGTAGCGAAATCCGTGTCAGTTTCACGGAAATTTGAGTGATTCCGTGGCTATTCCACGGATTCCTGTGAGACCAGGTTCCTTCAGGCATGAATTAAATGTTGCCTTAGTGCTTTTTTTCCTTCTTCACCTAGACTCTTTGATCGACGCAGCAGAGGTTGTAAGAAGCTCTAGTAACATAGAATGATGAGATTCAGTGATGGGAAATGTTTTAAGCTCTTTTTTTTTTTATATAATGCCCACTTTTTAAAACTGTGTGTTGTAGACGGAGCAGCTGAAGTAGTGATGAGTGTTTGTGTTCCTGAACTGAACTGAAGATCCACCAGAAGGAATTAAACAAAAGGTGATTTATAATGTGCCTGATATACTGTAACTGTGTTCTATTCAACCACTGGGGTCCACACACACACACACACACACACACATACATGCAGTAACACACACACACACACACATGCAGTAACACACACACACACAGTATCAGACACACACACACACACACACACACACACACGGTAACACACACACACACACACACACACAGTAACACACACACACACACACACACACACACACTGTAGCACACAGACACACTAACAGTAACAGACACACAATAACACACACACACACTAACAGTAACAGACGTGCAGTAACACGCACACACACACA
Organism: Centropristis striata; assembly: GCF_030273125.1. Lineage (NCBI taxonomy): Eukaryota > Metazoa > Chordata > Actinopteri > Perciformes > Serranidae > Centropristis > Centropristis striata. The sequence goes on from NC_081539.1 coordinate 3,768,661, forward strand.
CACACACACTGTAGCACACAGACACACTAACAGTAACAGACACACAATGACACACACACACTAACAGTAACAGACACACAATGACACACACACACACTAACAGTAACAGACGTGCAGTAACACGCACACACACACACTGTAACACACACACACTAACAGTAACAGATGCGCAGTAACACACACCACACTATAACTCATGCACACAGTATCGGACACACACACACACAAACACAGTAACACACACGCACAGACACACTCACAGTAACAGACACGCAGTAACACACACACCTACACACACGTGCGCTCACGCGCGCACACACACACACACACACACAATAACATGCTCACAGTATCAGACACACACACACAGACAGTAACTGACGCACAGTAACACACACACACACATACTGACAGTAACAGAAGCACAGTAACACACACACACACACACACACACACACACATACTGACAGTAACAGAGGCACAGTAACACACACACACACCTACAGACACACACACACATGTAATCCCTAGCTAGTGTTTCCTCTAAATGACCAGGCTGGCTTTATTCTCCAGGCAGACTCTCTTGTTCTACTACAGGACCTTTTTTATTATTATTATTATTATTATTATTATTATTATTATATGTTCAAACTGTTCTCTTGTATTCCCAACGTGTATTTATTGCAGCAGTGTCTCTCACTGTAAAACAGTCCACTGTTATATTATTCTTCAAGAAAATGTATGTTATAAATAAATCCTTTGATTCTAGAAGCCTGTCTGCAAACTATCGTTAGTGAACAAAACACACGTCCAACTCTAGTGGAAGAGAATAAGAGATTAATTGTTACATAAAAACATTTAAATAAATGTCATGCTGCATCCTCTATGGAGTGGAAACAGTGAGACATGTATTGGAGTGTGTTGTGAGGTTGATGCATTCCAGTGGTGAGTTCATAGTTACCAGCTGTTACATTTTAAATTGGACTCATACTGATATTTTTAGAAACGACTAATGCTGGGCTTAAACCAAAAGATGTCCCCAGTCCCAGAGTAGAAAGTCCCGTCATCTCCATCGTTAAGTTTAAGGTAGTAATCTGCACTGTTTCATAACAGATATGTCACTTGTTACTGATTGTTAGAACAGATTTAAAAAGAATACTGTACTGCACAAAAGGTATCTAAAGTCTAAAAACAAGATAAAAACACTAAATCTGAGGGAAATGATCTTGCTGCATGGACAGATAATTTCACAATTTCACGAGATTTCTTAAATTAAGATTATTAAATCTAGAAATAAGCATGTTGAACGCTTAAAATAAAAAATTAACTCTTAGAACAAGATAAATTATGTTGTTTTGTATGACTGTTTTAGTGCCAAATATGAAAAAGATAAATTAAATACGGATCTGGGGAAGGGGCATAATACTTCGAGAAAAAAATCGCAAATTTATGAGATTAAAGTGGCAGATCTACGAGAAAAAAGTAACAGATTTACAAGATTAAAAGTGGCAAATCTGCGAGAAAAAAGAAACAGATTTATGAATTTAAAGTGGCAAATATATGAGAAAAAAGTAACAGATTTGCAAGATGATAGAGAGAAGTCTAAAAACAAGATAAAAACACTAAATCTGAGGGAAATGATCTTGCTGCATGGACAGATAATTTCACAATTTCACAAGATTTCTTAAATTAAGATGATTAAATCTATAAATAGGCATGTTGAACGCTTAAAATAAGAAAATAACTCTTAAAACAAGATAAATTATGTTGTTTTGTATGACTGTTTTTTAGTGACAAATATGAAAAAAATAAATTAAATATGGATCTGGGGAAGGGGCGTAATACTTCAAGAAAAAGCTCGCAAATTTACGAGATTTAAAGTGGCAAATCTACGAGAAAAAAGTAACAGATTTACGAGATTAAAAGTGTCAAATATGCAAGAAAAAAAGTTGCAGATTTATGAGATTTAAAGTGGCAAATCTACGAGAAAAAAGTAACGGATTTACGAGTTTAAAAGTGGCAAATTTGCAAGAATAAAGTTGCAGATTTATGAGATTTAAAGTGGCAAATCTACGAGAAAAAAGTAACGGATTTACGAGTTTAAAAGTGGCAAATTTGCAAGAATAAAGTTGCAGATTTACGAGATTAAAAGTGGCAAATTTGCAAAAAAAGTTGCAGATTTATTAGATTTAAAGTGGCAAATCTACGAAAAAAAAGTAACAGATTTACAAGATTTAAAGTGGCAAATTTGCAAGAAAAAAGTTGCAGATTTATTAGATTTAAAGTGGCAAATTTTCAAGAAAAAAGTTGCAGATTTATTAGATTTAAAGTGGCAAATCTACGGAAAAAGAGTAACAGATTTGCAAGATTTAAAGTGGCAAATCTATGAGAAAAAAGTAACAGATTTGCAAGATTTAAAGTGGCAAATCTATGAGAAAAAAGTAACAGATTTTTACGAGATTTAAAGTGGCAAATTTGCAAGAAAAAACTAACATTTACGAGATTTAAAGTGGCAAAGGGGTTAAATCCAGAAATAAGCATGTTGAAACTTAAAAAAAAAAAAGAACTCTTAAAACAAGATAAATTATCCAACACTTCTAAATCTAAGTTGTTATTGTTGTTTTTTTAAATCTTTTTTAAGAAACAAATAATTTTCCACACTGAAACAAATTCCATCCATCTGTCTGACAGATGGCCAATATTTCAAACTCTAGACTACATAAGTGTTTATTTATCTTTTCATTTTTCTTCAGCTGATGTAGAGTTTTTCATGCTGTTAAGCACATTAGTGGTTTTAATGAAATATAGACCGTTTAACCCTTTATCGAGTGAAGAACTATATTTGGTAACTTCAGTGGATATCAGAATGAGGTCCCCATGTCTCTCTGTTTGGTCGTAGAACCACATGGATTTGTAATATTTAGAGAAAAAAGTTGCAAATTGACTAGATTAAAGTGGCAAGTCTACAAGAAAAAAAGTCACAGATTTAAAGTGGCAAATCTGCGTGAAAAAAGTTGCAGATTTAAGAGATTTAAAGTGGCAAATTTGCAAGAAAAAAGATGCATTTTTATTAGATTAAAAGTGGCAAATCTATGAGAAAAAAGTAACAGATTTACGAGTTTAAAAGTGGCAAATTTGCAAGAATAAAGTTGCAGATTTACGAGATTAAAAGTGGCAAATCTGCGTGAAAAAAGTTGCAGATTTACGAGATTAAAAGTGGCAAATCTGCGTGAAAAAAGTTGCAGATTTACGAGATTAAAAGTGGCAAATCTGCGTGAAAAAAGTTGCAGATTTACGAGATTAAAAGTGGCAAATTTGCAAGAAAAAAGTTGCAGATTTATGATGAAAACAACATTTTGAACATTTTTTATGTGGCAGAATGAGAGTATAAAAAAATTGCCGTTGCATGTTGAAAAAGAAACGAACTCTTAGAACAAGATAAATTATCTAACACTTCTAAATCTAAGTTGTTGGTTTTTATCTTGGTAAGAAACAAATAATTTGCAGTGTGGATCCTACATTTTCCACACTGAAACAAATTCCATCTGTCTGTCTGACAGATGGCCCAATATTTCAAACATGTTTAATAATCTTTTCATTTTTCTTCAGCTGATTTTCTACAGTTTTTCATGCTGTTAAGCACATTAGTGGTTTTAATGAAATAAAGACTGTTTAAAGAGCCATATAAAGATTTACTGTGACATTTTAGTGAGCAGCGGCATCCTTCTGGTAAATGTCGTCATATTTCATTTTTTATGAGTGGATGGAAAAAGATGTTGACTGAAAGCTCCCAGAGATCTGAGCATGTAGAAGACAAAGCGTGAGCAGCCAATCAGCTTCATGAGAATGTGATGGCATTCATTCAAAGCCCCCCCCCTCCCCCCGACCCGTCCGCTGCTCAGGAATAATCACTGCTTTGTGTAGTTTCCCTGCTGAAAACGCAAGACTCAATTATAGAGAGAGAACCCAAAAAAGCACGGTAACCGCAGCAACCGCAGAGGGCCCTTAAAGGGCCGGCGTAACAACACAAGCAGTCCAGCAGGCTTGGCTTGTTTCAGACTGGAACCAACCCAGTGGGACCCAAACACACACACACACACACACACACACACACACACACACACAGAGCTGTTGATGATGATACTGTTTACTTTTCATTGGTTTAGTTGGCAGCTACACCACACTGCAAAAAAACCCCGAGGGGTTTAAAAACCAGATAAAACACTAAATCTGAGGGAGATTATCTTGCTGCATGGACAGATAAATTGAAAATATTTCTTAAATTAAGATTGCTAAATCTGTAATAAGCATTTCATTTCATTCATCCTTTATTTATTTCTCGAGGAATCATTGAGGGAAACCCCTCATTTACAATGATGTCGAGATTACAGAGAAAACACAAAACAGCACAGACAAAACATATGCAAAAACTTTAAAAACAGTTACAATGAAAGGCAGAGTTATTGGTTATCATAGTTTAGTTATTGGTTATCATGGTTTAGTTATTGGTTATCATAGTTTAGTTATTGGTTATCATGGTTTAGTTATTGGTTATTATAGTTTAGTTATTGGTTATCATGGTTTAGTTATTGGTTATTATAGTTTAGTTATTGGTTATCATGGTTTAGTTATTGGTTATCATAGTTTAGTTATTGGTTATCATTGTTTAGTTATTGGTTATCATAGTTTAGTTATTGGTTATTATAGTTTAGTTATTGGTTATCATGGTTTAGTTATTGGTTATTATAGTTTAGTTATTGGTTATCATGGTTTAGTTATTGGTTATCATAGTTTAGTTATTGGTTATCATGGTTTAGTTATTGGTTATTATAGTTTAGTTATTGGTTATCATGGTTTAGTTATTGGTTATCATAGTTTAGTTATTGGTTATCATGGTTTAGTTATTGGTTATCGTGGTTTAGTTATTGGTTATTATAGTTTAGTTATTGGTTATCATGGTTTAGTTATTGGTTATCATAGTTTAGTTATTGTTATCATGGTTTAGTTATTGTTATCATGGTTTAGTTATTGGTTATCGTAGTTTAGTTATTGGTTATCATAGTTTAGTTATTGGTTATCATGGTTTAGTTATTGGTTATCATAGTTTAGTTATTGTTATCATGGTTTAGTTATTGTTATCATGGTTTAGTTATTGTTATCATGGTTTAGTTATTGGTTATCATAGTTTAGTTATTGTTATCATGGTTTAGTTATTGTTATCATGGTTTAGTTATTGGTTATCATGGTTTAGTTATTGGTTATCATGGTTTAGTTATTGGTTATCATAGTTTAGTTATTGGTTATCATGGTTTAGTTATTGGTTATCATAGTTTAGTTACTGGTTATCATAGTTTAGTTATTGGTTATCATGGTTTAGTTATTGGTTATCATAGTTTAGTTATTGGTTATCATGGTTTAGTTATTGGTTATCATGGTTTAGTTATTGGTTATCATAGTTTAGTTATTGGTTATCATGGTTTAGTTATTGGTTATCATGGTTTAGTTATTGGTTATCATAGTTTAGTTATTGGTTATCATGGTTTAGTTATTGGTTATCATAGTTTAGTTATTGGTTATCATGGTTTAGTTATTGGTTATCATAGTTTAGTTATTGGTTATCATGGTTTAGTTATTGGTTATCATAGTTTAGTTATTGATTATCATAGTTTTAAACTGGCCCATAGTTATAATTGTGTTCAGTTTGAGTAAATGTTGTAGATGTTCCAGGTAGATGCAGCAGAAAAACTGAAAGCAGTTTTTCCAAATTCAGTATTTGTCCGGGGAACCTTGAGCATTAAGCATTAATCACTAGAGCGTGTTGAATAATTACTATGTGACCAGTTTAATAAAGTGCTGAGGTATGGTGGCATGTAGCCTATCAAGACTTTATAAATGAAGAGGAACCAGTGAGATGTCTCGTCTCATAGAAAAAGGTGCCCATCCCACCTTGTTGTATAGGAGTCAATGATGGGCGGAGTAACTGTCACCAGTGATGAATCAGAGTGATAATCAGAGTCCAGTGAGGTGAGAGTGGAGGCAGAAGTCTATAGATTACATCAACATAATCCAGAACTGATAAAAAGAAAGCCTGAATGATCTGTTTCCTACAGAACAGAGGAGAGTGTGTTTTGTTTCTGTATAAGTATCCAATTTTTTGTTTTAATTTACTTGTAAGTATGTCAACATGAAATTTGAATGTGAGTTTTTGATCCAACCAGACACCCAGATATTTGTATCAATGCTGTGACCTGTTAAAGTGGTAACATGTAGACCATCTTCTGCAGTATGTCTGGCGAATATCTTGAGAATATCGTGTATTATGTTTGTCTGAATTGAGAACTAATTTTAGATTGGGGAGAGAATGTTGTAGTTTGTCGAAGGCTTGCTAGATAATAATTTCCCGATCAAATTTGGAGTTGGATTTTTGTAATTTTTAAAGCAAAATTTAAAGCTAAATTAAAGCAAAATTTTAATTTAAATATTTGTCACAAGATAAAACAGACATCAAGCAGTTCATTTTTAGTTTTAACTCAATTTTAACCAAAAAAGTAGTTACTGCAGTTAAACTGTGTAGGGCAGTATATATTGATTACATCAATATATAATCCAAAATCAGCATCTGTAGTCAAATATGATGGTTCACATTCCTTTTTCTGCTGTTCTACTGATAAACTGACAGATATGAACTTTAAGGTATGTGAACATTGTGAATTTGATCATTTTTACTACTTTTTTAAAGTAGCTTTAGTTGTCCAAACTACATTTATCTCCAGGTTAGTTTTACTGTAGTTCATCATTTCTCTAGTGTGAAGTAGCTCTGCTTTTAAAGTCCTCAACACTGAATATATTATACAATTAGGCAACCCTTTCAATTTCAATTAAATTTTCAATTATTTTTTTCCAGCCCTGAAGGGTTGCCATTGTTAGCTATGTCTTGATTTGTAAAAAAACAAAACAACTATTGATTTTAGGCCCTGTCATTTTCAAATTTTTAAAAATAAAGAACACATGGTATCAACTGATCTAACTGCAAAGCATATTGCCAATTTAAAAAAATGATTTAAAATGTAAGAGATGTTGCAAATGCAAACTGTTAAAGAATCAGAAGAGCCACTAGATGGCAGGAGAGTTCTCTAAGTAGAGCTGCAGTGTTGCATCTTTACATAACAAACACCTGGAGGAGATGATCAGAGATGATGAGCAGCAGGATGAAGACAGACGGAGAACAAGACAGAAACTTTTTTTATAGACTTATTGACATTTCAGAATTAATTATAATGCTACATATGTGTATTTTGTGTCTACAAGAGGAAAAGTAACACTGTTCAGTTATGGAACAATAAAAAAGAAGTGAGTCCATCTAGTGGTTGGAGAGATGAAAGACAAATGATTCCAACCTGCTGAATATTCAGCAGAATATTTGATTTTCTAGTTGTAAACTAAAAGTTCCTCCTATCTGCTCTGATTAACCCCGTGGGCTGCTTCAGGAGCAACCAGAGCTTCAGCAATACAGTTTTTATTTTTCACAAAAACACACAGACATTAACAGAAGAACTCATGGTTTACAAAATGACTCCACCGATTAAATTAAAATGCACGATCTCTTTCAGTTAGTTAGTTTGTCTTTTTGGTAATTCTGTGTGTTTTTGTTGGTAATTTTGTTTCTTCTTTAAGTAATTTACTTTTTTTCCCTATCATTTTGTGTTTTTTTGATAATTTTGTGACTTTTTTGGTCATTTTGTTTCATTTTTATAGTAATTTTGTGTCTTGTTTTTGTCATTTTGTGTCTTTTGTCATTTTGTGTCTTTTTTTATAGTAATTTTGTGTCTTTTTTTTAAATAATTATGTGTCTTTTTAAAATGATTTTGTGTCTTTTTGTCATTTTGTGTCTTTTTTATAGTAATTTTGTGTCTTGTTTTTGTCATTTTGTGTCTTTTTTTATAGTAATTTTGTGTCTTTTTGGTCATTTTGTGTCTTTTTTTATAGTAATTTTGTGTCTTTTTGGTCATTTTGTGTCTTTTTTTAATAGTAATTTTGTATCTTTTTTGGGTAATTTTGTGTCTTTTTTTTAAATAATTCTGTGTCTTTTTAAAATGATTTTGTGTCTTTTTTAAATAATTTTGTGTCTTTTTTGGTAATTCTGTGTCTTTTTCAGTCATTTTGTGTCTTTTTAAAAATAATTTTGTGTCTTTTTTTTTTTTTAGTAATTTTGTCTTTTTTAAGTAATTTTTTTTTCCGGTCATGAACAGCTGCATGCTCTATCAGCATGTTCTTTCAACACAGACCCATAATTAGCTCCCCTTCACCTTTATTTCTCATTCCATCAGCTCTAATGTTGAACTAATAGAGCATCCTTTCCCCTCACAACTATTCAGAGCATTCTTTCATTAAAGGGCGTCTTCTACTGCTTCCAATACAAACACTATAACTAACTCCCTGCAGCAGCGTGGAGGCTCACCCTCCTACAGGCATTCTGACAGGAACACTGCACTTTAGATTAACATTAAACTTGCAAAACACAGATCTTTGTAGCCCTGATGTCTTAGTTATTCATGCATAAACTGCAAAAAAGGTGTTTAGTCTAAAAACAGATCAAACAGTAAATCTGAGGGAAATGATCTTGCTGCATGGACAGATAATTTACCTTGACAAGATTTATTAAATTAAAATTATTAAATCTAGAAATAAGCATGTTGAACACTTAAAATAAGAAATGAACTCTTAAAACAAGATAAATTATCTAACACTTCTAAATCTAAAGTTTTTTTTTATCTTGGTAAGAAACAAATAATCATCAGGTCACTCTGCTCGGGCCAGTTCATCACTGCTGGCAGCTTTAATTTATCTGGTTTAAAAAAAAAACTACAATCTCTTTCAGTTAGTTAGTTTGTCTTTTTTGGTAATTCTGTGTGGTTTTTGGGTAATTGTGTGTATATTTTTTGTCATTCTGTGTCTTTTTTAAAGTAATTTAGTGTTTTTGCAGTAATTTAGTGTCTTTTTAAAAAAAATGTTTGTCTTTTTTTGTTAATTTGTGTCTTTTTTAAGTAATTTTGTGTCTTTTTAAAATATTTTTGTGTCTTTTTTGGTCATTTTGTTTCTTCTTTAAGTAATTTAGTTTTTTTCTGTCATTTTGTGTCTTTTTTTTGGTGTCTGCTTATTTTAAGCATTCAACATGTTTATTTCTAGATTTAATAATCTTAATTTAAGAAACCTTGTCAAGGTAAATTATCTGTCCATGCAGCAAGATCATTTCCCTCAGATTTACTGTTTTTATCTGGTTTTTAGACTAAACAACTTTTTTGCAGTGTGGAACTGTTGGTGTTATAATTTGATAGTTTATCTACAAATGTTTATGTTGTTTTGTCTACATCCTCATCTGCTGTAATATTCTATTTCTCATGCTTTAATGTTTTCATCTAGAACACGTTGCCTCCCAGTAACACACTCACATTGTGGTTAACTGGATCTTGCTCATTCTGCATTATCCTGTTCCATTCATTCACACGTTCATGTAGCAGCAAGCTAATGCTAACCCTATTCAATAACATGCACGGGATAGTATAGCACTCTGAAAAGGAGCATTTCCATTATGAGGACTTCTACCTTTACCATGCATGACTTTGTTCTGAGCATACAAGGTGAATGATAACTCAAAGGGTATGAATGCAGGCAGCATATGTAATATGCATTATGCAATCCTCTGTGAGATTTGGATGGATAAATAACATTAGGCCAGATTATACTGGCTGTCAGCTGTTTGAAGGACAAAACACAGCCAGGCTATAAAACTGGCCCAGCAAGTAGCTAGCACATCTGTAATAATAATACAGTTTTTCTCAGTCGCTTATAGAAAAGAATAATAGAAATGATATGTTTATTTGAAAAGGAAATTATTTTCTAGATTCTAGAGTCAAATTACCTGGGGGCCACTGGAGGCAGTATCAAAATGACCAAAAAAGACACAAATTTTATTTTTTTAAATACACAAAATGACAGAAAAAACCCACTAAATTACTTAAAAAAGACACAAAATGACCAAAAAAAGACACAAAATGACTGAAAAAAACAACTAAATTACTTAAAAAAGACACAAAATGACCAAAAAAGACACTAAATTACTTAAAAAAGACACAAAACGACCAAAAAAGACACAAAATTACAAAAAAAAGACAAAATGACAGAAAAAAAAACTAAATTACTTAAAAAATACACAAAATGACCAAAAAAGACACAAAATTACCAAAAAAAGACACAAAATTACAGAAAAAAACAACTAAATTACTTAAAAAAGACACAAAATGACCACAAAATGACTTTAAAAAAAGACACAAAATAACCAAAAAAGACACAAAATGACCAAAAAAAGACACAAAATGACAGAAAAGACAAAAAATGACCAAAGAAAGACACAAGATGACCAAAAAAAGACACAAATGACCAAAAAAGACACAAAATGACTGAAAAAAACACTAAATTACTTTAAAAAAAGACACAAAATGACAGAAAAGACAAAAAAATGACCAAAAAATACACAGAATTACCAAAAAGACACAAAATTATTAAAAACACAAAAAAAGACACAAAATGACATATCACGGTGGGGGCCACAAAATATCGTCACGAGTAACCAGCCCACCCAGTAGCTAGCACATCTGTAATAATAAAAATAATAACAGCTTGAGCACCCTGCGACTCGAAAACATTTTCTCTATGAATTCCCTCTGATCTATTTCTATTTTTAGACAAGATGAAAAGGTTATCCTATAACCTCTTCAAACTGTCTTATTTAATTACATATATTGCTTGAGAAACAGTGTGAATGATATATTACGACAGTATTCACCACCTAAAAGTTCTGTTTAGTGTTTTCACTCCCTCAAAGCACCATGCATTGTATTTTCCCAGGAGATATGAATGCAGCATGTGAGCCACACACACTGTGTGTGAGTGGATGTTCCTCCCATTGCTTTCATCACTGCACATTCACATGCCCATTAAAGGAGACAGCGGCTCGGTGGAGGAGGGAGGAGGAGCTTTCCCACACAGGAGCACAGTCCATAACTGGGATAATAATCTTCAAACACTTTAAATCACGCTGTTGACTTCGCACGGAGTAAAGTCCTGCAGTTCACAAAGTCACAGCTCGTTACACAGGCTCTTACTGCTGCAGAGAGACATGAGGGTCAGAGTCAGAAACACAGAATAATAATAATAAAAAGGTCTAAAAATCACATTATGACAGTGATAAGGTCCTACAACACTCTCTTCCTTTTAATCTTCCTTTTGCATAGGCATGTTTGACATGATAGATGGCTTGCCTCCAAAGTAGATGAGAGTGGTGGATAAAAATAAACATCCCTAAACAGCTGATTGTTGGCTCGGCTTGACTTGCAATGATGGAAACAACATTTGCATCCTTTATTGCTGATGGAGTGGATACAATGGAAATCCAGATAATAGCTTCTGTATGGCGACTGACAATGATGAACATGATGAGCACACAGTTACGGCTCTGTAACGTCTCAACTCCACTATGAAGCTGCATACCGGGGTCAAATGATCCGCCTCCAGAGGTCACAGAGGCGGAAAATTGTTGGGACTGTTGGAAGCGGGACCACCATGAACGGGACATTCCTGCAAGTCGGAATATTTGACGGCAAGCACAAACCTCCCACTCAGTCCGACAGTCATCGAATCAGCAGCTGCACAACAACTACGGCAACCATCGATCACTGTGCACAGTGTTTGCTGATTATTGTAAACAAACCAGCATGCTAACTGTGCACAGTGTTTGCTGCTTATTGTAAACAAGCCAGCATGCTAACTGTACACAAAGTGCCCGCCTCTGATCGTAAACAAACCGTCTTGCTAACAGTGCACAGCGTCCACCGCTTATTGTAAACAAACCAGCATGCTAACTGTGCACAGCGTCCGCCGCTTATTGTAAACAAACCAGCATGCTAACTGTGCACAAAGCGCCCGCCACTTATTGTAAACAAACCGGCATGCTAACTGTGCACAAAGCGCCCGCCACTTATTGTAAACAAACCGGCATGCTAACTGTGCACAAAGCGCCCGCCACTTATTGTAAACAAACCGGCATGCTAACTGTACACAAAGTGCCCGCCTCTGATCGTAAACAAACCGGCATGCTAACTGTACACAAAGTGCCCGCCACTTATTGTAAACAAACCAGCATGCTAACTGTACACAAAGTGCCCACCGCTGATTGTAAACAAACCGGCATCACTAACTGTGCACAGAGTGCCCGCCACTTATTGTAAACAAACCGTCATGCTAACTATACACAAAGTGCCCACTGCTGATCGTAAACAAACCGGCATCGATAACTGTACACAAAGTATGTATCAGAATCTAAAAAATAAAAAAAATATTTTCTGACTGGTTACTTTAGTTTGCAGAAAACCTGTGACTTTATTATGTTTTTCTATTACTTTTTCTTCTGTCTGGACTTTGTATGATTATTGTCTTAAATGGTGGCCAGTTTGTTACAGTGACAGTCAAAGGGATAGATTTCAAATTAAAACATTTTAAATGATCCCAGTAATATATGTTCCCCCTTAGAACTCCACCAGTCTGTCTGGCCAGCCTGGCTGGCCTTTTTTCTTTTAGTGTGCTACAGTGAAGGTACTGGTATGATGATATGAAGAAATGATATGTCTAAAATGTTAAGCGGTGAGATTACAATCCAAATTTAGGCTAAATTTGTGGATCCTTGACCTCTGACCTTAAGATATCTGATTAAAAATATATTATATTTATTTTAGTATATCTTTTTTTTCCTTCTGATCCCCCCCTAAAAATCACCCTGTCCGCCAACCACCAATTCCCTATAAAAGGAGGCAAAATGTTAAGTGTGAAAATCTACTAAAGTAGCATATGCATGATATAGTTAAGCTGGGTTCACAAAATAAGAGCCTTTGGTGTCCTCTTGTACACACAGAGCAGCAACTAATCAGAAAATAAATTGTCTGTGCAGAGAAGTATTGATTGCTGCTGAAGACAGATGGGTAAGATAACTGAAATCTGATCAATCATTATGACATAATTACCGCATGAATAAAACATCACAAAGTAAGTGGTAGGCTAAGCAGGTTCTGATTTGTTAGATGTTTACTCTGCGTGTGCACACAAGCTTTCGTATGCATGTATGGATCCAGGGCAAAAAGTGGAAACTGCCAGTGCGGCAAACATTAAATCTGAAAGCAATGCACACCATAGTTATGCTTTTTGGATTGAATTACATGTTTCCTCGATCAGTCTGCAAAACCCCTCTGGATTAATGTTCTGTTAGTTACTAATTTACATTGAGCGCACATAGAGAGTCCAGCGGCTAATGGTGCGTTCAAGGTCTACACGAATGTCAGAAAGTTCCGTCTTTCAGTGTGAATTAAACACACCATAAGGCCTTACGGTAAGAACGTGTTAGACCCGCTTTCAAAATAAGAGCACATGGATGTGTTAACAGAATCCACCACAGAATTTGCAAGAAGACTGTCACAATAAGACGCCTTAAATAAAACATAGAAGAACCCTTATTATCCTTTACAATAATTCATTAAAAATATGCAATGATTAAGATGGAATAGTGGCATTAGAATGTGCGAGAGGCACCAAATTTAGGCTTTTAGAGCAAAAATGTTCTCCAGGGGAACGTGCTCCCGGACCTCCCAACTTTGTTTGGGTCCCCCATCATAGTCTGAGAAAATCCTGACAGACAAGAAGTTTCCCAGCAGGAGAGATGTTTTTGGGTCCTTCATTGAGTCAGCTTCAAGTCAGTAAATTAGTTTGGCTGCACTGGGAACTTCATGTACAAACGTCTTTTTATTTATGTAAATATGTTGGTTGTTGTTTACACTACAGTTCATTTAAAAATGTTTAGATAAAACATGTTTGGCTTAAGGCATGGAGTGGAAAAATAACTTAGTCACCAACATGGACACTTGTGGGACCAACTCTGTTTCCTGCCTGAAGCGTGCATCAGGTTCTCCAAAGTGGGAACGCAGAGACTATTATCTACTACAGTAGTTCTCAACCTTTTTGAGTCGCGACCCCCAATTTAACATGCATGTTGTCCGTGACCCCCGCTCACTGAACAGAATCTCACACGCACAGTTCAGATCACCCAAAAAAGAAACAAAATGACCAAAAAAAGGAAACAAAATGACCAAAAAAGACACAAATTGACCACAAAATGATCAAAACAGACACAAAATGACCAGAAAAGACACAAAATGACCAAACAAAGACACAAAATGACTAAAAAAGACACAAATTGACCACAAAATGATCAAAAAAAGACACAAAATGACCTAAAAAGACACAAAATGACCAAACAAAGACACAAAATGACTAAAAAAGACACAAAATGACTAAAAAAGACACAAATTGACCACAAAATGATCAAAACAGACACAAAATGACCAGAAAAGACACAAAATGACCAAACAAAGACACAAAATGACTAAAAAAGACACAAATTGACCACAAAATGATCAAAAAAAGACACAAAATGACCTAAAAAGACACAAAATGACCAAACAAAGACACAAAATGACTAAAAAAGACACAAAATGACTAAAAAAGACACAAATTGACCACAAAATGATCAAAACAGACACAAAATGACCAGAAAAGACACAAAATGACCAAACAAAGACACAAAATGACTAAAAAAGACACAAATTGACCACAAAATGATCAAAAAAAGACACAAAATGACCTAAAAAGACACAAAATGACCAAACAAAGACACAAAATGACTAAAAAAAGACACAAATTGACCACAAAATGATCAAAACAGACACAAAATGACCAGAAAAGACACAAAATGACCAAACAAAGACACAAAATGACTAAAAAAGACACAAATTGACCACAAAATGATCAAAACAGACACAAAATGACCAGAAAAGACACAAAATGATCAAAAAAAGACACAAAATGACCTAAAAAGACACAAAATGAACAAAAAAAGACAGAAAATGAACAAAAAAAGACACAAAAAGAACAAAAAGACTAAAACACATTAACACATGAACACTTTAACACAGCGGAGACAAAATGATTTGGCGACCCCCAGAAATCATCTCGCGACCCCAATTGGGGTCCCGACCCCAAGGTTGAGAATAGCTGATCTACTACACAGAACACAATAACTGTGGATTAGGACCTCGTAGAACCTCACTTCAAGAAATCTGAACTATCCCTCTAACTAAAGCAGAGGAACGATTAGGTTTCATTGTATTGATGCACCTTTTTTACAGCTGTATTTAAGAGACAATTACTTTCACATTTTAGTTTTTTAGTAGCATATTTGAGCATATTTTGATTATCTCCCACATCTGTCTGTGCAAACATTTCATGCAGCTATCGAAACAAAAGATTATTTGTGCAACACAACAATGTTCATTCTTGTGTTTATTTGCACCCAGTGCCTCTTAGCCACATGCGGCTCGGGTCAATACATTTTCTAAAAATATAGCAAACAGTCTCAGCAGCATGCCATCAGGCTTCAAAGCACTCAGCTCCTTTCCCAAGAGAAGTCTGCATAGTATTTCCTGTAATCATGCATAGCTGACAATATTGGCTCTGTTGATCCAGATGTTGTAAATGACGTGTGAGAAAACAAAAGTTAAGTGCTGTGAATTTTTAGATTGTATCTGAGTTATTCAGGGCTCATTTTTATAGTTCTGTGACTGTTTGGAAAGGAACCAGATGCAAAAATTGCCCCAAAATGCCCAGAACCTTTCCATTGGGTTGATGATTATAGGAAGAAATTGTATTCTTTCATGTGTTTCTACTGTTTTAAAAAGGCAACAACAGATCGAACAATTTCATTGATTTGGGCTGAAGTCAACTGACAGAAATTGAACACGTGCTGCTGATATTGTTATTGATTTTCTTTCATTTTTATGCAGAGTCTAGGGTATTGTAAGTTAGTGACCGAAAAGCAGCACTAAGTTTGTCCACTTTTGTACTCTCCTGTCCATACTGTGAGTCTGTATTTTTCTAGAATCTTGTTTTGGCTTTTTACATTTGATTGATTGATTGATTGATAGAACTTTATTGTCTGTCACGAGTGACAGAAATTCATTTTTGACAGGCTCATATAAAAAACACTAAGAAACAAACAAACATTAAAAACACAAAAAAGTGTACAATCATGCTAAAAAGGGGGGGGGGGGGGGGGGGCTGTTAAAAGCAACAGAGTGTTCATTTTTTGTTGTTCAGGGTGGTTATTGCAGAGGGGACGAAGGATTTTTTGTAGATGTTTTTCCTGGCCAGTGGAACCTTATAGCGTTTGCCTGATGGCAGCAGCTGGAAGCAGTGGTGGAGGGGGTGAGAAAAGTCTTCTGTGATCAGGGTGGCCTTCCTGATCACAGACCGGCTGTACAGTTCTGAGAGGGGGGTTTGTGGTGCTCCAATGATTTTGCTGGCCTGGTTAACTGTACGGGAAAGTTTGGTCTTGTGTTTGGATGAGAGGAGACTGTACCAGGAAGAGATATTGAAGGTGAGTATGGATTCAATGAGGGACTGGTAGACCAGAGTTAAAACATGTGTGCTGACATTGAAAGTCCTTAGTTTCCTCAGCAGGTAGAGGCGCTGTTGGGATTTTTTAAAAATGGTGTCTGCATGCTGAGAGAAGGAGAGGCAGTTGTCCAGGTCAGTTCCAAGGTATTTAAAAGACTCAACCTGCTCCACCAGCTGACCCTGGATGCTGAGTGGTTTAAAAAGAGCGGTTGCTGACTCTCTTCTGCCCCCACAGCACAGCTCTTTGGTCTTCTGGACATTTAGCTCAAGACAGAGCTGGTTAAAAGTCTGTGCCAGGTTCTCAACAGCCTGCTGATACCGGTCCAGAGCAGTGGTGTCAGTCAGGTGAGCCACCAGGGCCATGTCATCTGCATATTTAAAAAGGTTCATTCCCTCACTGTTACAGGTGAGGTTGTTTGTGTACACAGAGAAGAGAACGGGAGATAAAACACAACCCTGGGGAACACCTGTGTTTAAAATCAGCTTCTTTGATTTAAAACCATTTAAAAGCACCTGTTGTGGCCTGTCAGTTAAAAAACTCTTGATCCATAAAACCAGTGTGGGATGAACTTGGAGGTCTAAAAGAGCATACAGCAGGGTGTCAATGTGCACAGTGTTAAAAGCAGAGGAGAAGTCCATAAATAAGATCCTGGTGTGAGGGTGAGGAGAGTCCAGATGTTTCGTGACGGTGTTCAGCAATGTGAGACTTGCGTCCTCAACCCCCCTTTTTGCCCTGTAGGCAAACTGAAAAGGATCCATTTTATGTGACAGCATTTTGGCCAGGAGGTCACACAGGATTCTCTCCATGCACTTGCATAGCACGGAGGTCAGGGCCACTGGTCTGTAGTCCTTCAGCTCCTTAGCTGGTGTTTTTTTGGGGATGGGAATTATGGTGGATTCCTTCCAATTTGTGGGGACATTTCCTGAATCCAACAGGCACTGAAACAGTCTGGTGACCACTCCACCTAGCTGAGCAGAGCAGTCCTTCAGTACTCTTTTTACAGTTTACCAGTTTAATATGCCTCAAACCAGAACACTATTTATCTTGGTCGCACAGTTAAAATGTGTGTAAAGATAGCTTTTGTAAGTTATCAATAATTATCACAGCCGGGGTGCAGATAAGCGGTTATGGTTAATGAATGAATGTATGAATGAATATTAAATTGAATAAAATAATAAATGGTATAATATAATAATGTAATGTAATATAGATTGATATATTTAAATTAACTAAATCAGTCTCATAAAATTACTTAATACTCAATTTGGAACTATAACCAAAGTTACCATATCAATATTTAGTAAAGGTTGAAGTCATAGAAGAGGTTGGCATCATTCAGTCTTTTACAACATTAAATGGACAGCATGTTTATTCCAAAGAAGGGAAAACAAAACAAAACACAACAAATCATCTCAGCAGATCTCAGAGCATATCTGACAGTATGTACACAGTGTGTGTGTGTGTGTGTGTGTGTGTGTGTTCTTGTACTTCCTACATAGTGAGGACCATGTTTTTAACCAACAGAGTGACGACATTTTTGCAAAGTGAGGACATTTCGGCCGGTCCTCACTTCTTTAAAGGCTATTTTGAGATTTCAGACTTTGTTTTAAGGGTTAAAGGTTACATGATGATGATAATTAACTGAAACTGTATTGATTATTGATTCACTTGTCACAGCAGCAAATACAGAAGCAAACGGTGTGCATATAAACAGTCGTTGTTTTGAATAAAAATGAAGAATATAAAAACAGATCAAGATTATATAAAAGCTCTCCTTCTAACACCGCTCCACATTGAGTCAGTCTGGCCCGCCAACAACAACAACCTGCACCGCTACATTCTCTAGAAACTTGTTGAACGGCACCAAGCAACAGGAAAAGTAAAAAAGACCTCGATTACCCAGCTGCATCAGCTGACAGAGAGCTTGGCCAAGCTGCTTTATCCCTACCTGGCAGCTCAGGCCTGGCCTCGAGACTTCCTCTGATAACGCCAGCTCTAAACCTCCCTTCTACTGTTCACTCTGGTTACAACATCCATCATGCCTTTCAAACTTATAAGCCATGTTTTTTCTTGCTTCTGTTGTCCTTACGTGATCCAAATGCAGTATAAAGAGCTATTGCATCACAGAAAGATAACTCGTGTAGCCAGAATAAAAAAGCAAACACATGTAGCTTTCAAAATAAGAGCACACGGATGTGTTAGCAGAGTCCACCACAGAATTTACAAGAAGACTGTCAAAATAAGACGCCTTGAATAAAACACAGAATAACCCTTATTGTCCTTTACAATAATTTTCTAAAATATGCAATGATTAAGATGGAATAGTGGTATTAGAATGTGCGAGAGGCACCAAATTTAGGCCTCTAGGGCAAAAATATTCTCCTGGGGAGTATGCTCCCAGACCCCCAGATTTATTTATTTAAGTTGCTGTTGCACTACTGTTTTGTGTATACTGTTTTATTTAAAAATAAATGTACAAATAAATGGCTTGATATGCTGTATTTATTAATGTTTTACAAAAGGTTTAACCTGAGCCAGGCCTTACCAAACCTGGTCTCACAGGAATCCGTGGAATAGCCACGGAATCACTCAAATTTCCGTGAAACTGACACAGATTTCAATGCAAGTTAATGACAGTCATATCCCGTGGCTATTCCATGGATATTTTTTCCTATTGGTTTGTTCCAAGTCACGTGACTTTCAAGGTCCCGGCGGTCAGAACAAAAAACATGGCGGACAGTTCTCTCATTTTTAGTGAAAAAAAAAATCAATATTTTGACTTAGTTTCTGCATAAAAATGGATTTTGATCACATTTCTAGCGAGAAATATATGTTTTATTTTCTAAATCTTCACTCAGTGAATGTACATAATCACTTTGTATGTTGGAATAGCCACGGGATATGACTGTCATTAACTTGCATTGTAGCAAAATCCGTGTCAGTTTCACGGAAATTTGAGTGATTCCGTGGCTATTCCACGGATTTTGAGTTAAGCGAATCTGTGGCTATTTCACGGATTCCTGTGAGACCAGGTTGCCTTACCACAATGATAATCATATCACAGTCATGCAGGTGTAGGATGATATTTTTTTTATAACATACTGGTATCGGCCGATACCCACAGCACAAGTATCGGAATCGGTATCGGAACATCTCTAGATGACTTACGGCCCACTTGAAGTCATCAGTTCTCTTAATGTAGCCTTCTAGACCGTGTGTGTGTGTGTGTGTGTGTGTGTGTGTGTGTGTGTGCCTCCAATCAGTGTGAACTATGAACATAAGAATCCAATGGAAAACTATCCCGAGCCCTGAACTGACCCTCAGCCAACAAAAACACCCAGTGTGGAACATTCAAACAGCTGTAACAGTGGCAACAAAAAGCATGTGAACCCTCTGAAAATACCTCGTTTTCTGCAGTAATTTGCCATCAAATGTGATCTGATCTGCATCTAGTAAGTCCCAAGTATAAACAAACACACTGGCCCTCAAACCAGCTCAGATCTGAGCGTATATTTGGTCTTACGACAGGGTTCACGTGTGATTTATCAGACGATCGTATCTCTCCAATCACAGCGTGAGAATGATCTGCTGTTGATAAATGTGTGATAATTTTTTTTATTTTTTCAAATCTCTATGGAAAAAATGTCAGCATCAATTAATCACAATATACCCCGATTCAACAAATGCGTCTACATTTCTTAAAAAAAATCACCTCTACAAATGCCCAAAAATAAATAAATAAAATAAAAGAAATAAAAGAAATAAAAGAAATAAATTAATAAATAAATAAAAAAATAAAATAAAAATAAAAAAATAGTAAAAAACAAAAAACAATATATGTATATATATATATATATATATATATATATATATGTATATACAATTTTCATATTTTTTTCATTATTATTGGAGGACCATGGGTGCTATAAAAATGTAAAAAAACATGTAAAAATGTATGAAGAAAGTTGAAATTTATATTACCTATAAAGGATGCAGAGGGGCACAAATGCTGAAAATGTCAAGCAATCCTATGAAAGTTAACCTTTATTAATCGCATGTTGAAAATGTTTTGGGGTCAAAAAGTACCACAGGAGGGTTAAACTGTCTTTTATAAAGCCTCACTATGAAATGACCTAAACCTAGATTTGGGGTTTTGTAGCATAAATTCAATGAAACTGCAGCCTTTTCAAGAAAAAAGTAAAAAACCCAAACCATACGTGTGTGTATAATGACGTGTGCATTATTTTTAGAATGCTCTGTGAACTGTGATATGGAACATTCTGACCATAGGCTCGTATGGGTCATATGAGTGGTTTCAGCAGGTGCAAGTGATATAGATCAGTGATGTATTAATAGTGTATGGTTGTCACACAGTCCCATGGCTGTTTGACTATTATATGGGTTAAGAGAGCACATCATGCACACGTCATTATACACACACGTATGGTTTGTGTTTTTTACTTTTTTTCTTTTAAAGGCTGCAGTTTCATTGAATTTATGCTACAAAACCACAAATCTAGGTTTAGGTAATTCCCTAGTAAGGCTTTATAAAAGACAGTTTAAAAAGCCTTTAACTTCTAAAAAACAGATCAGCTCAGTAGCATGACTTCTTCATGACGTCACAACGTAAAAACGTTCAGCAGCATGTTTCCTGCTGTCAGCTGAACTCAAAAGTTTTGGCTTTTCCAGAAGTTTACATGTCCAATTTAATTCATCAACCCCTTTTTAGCAAAGGTAAAAAAAAAAACCTAAAAAAAAACAGCTTGACCAAGTGTAGTAACATGATTTCACTTTTTTTTTGCAGAGATTTTTCAAATTTCGCAGTGTGCATTCAGCATTTTTTGTGTTTACTGTTTTTTGTCATTTCTTTGTGTTTTTATGTGTTTTTATCTGTTTATTGTGTGTTTTTTGTAATTTTTTAAAAATGTTTTGGGTGCGTTTTGAGTGTGTTTTTATGTGTTTTTTTGTAATTTTGTGTGTGTTTTTTTGTAATTTTGTGTGTGTTTTTGTGTATTTTGTAATTTTGTGTGTGTTTTTTTGTAATTTTATGTGTTTTTGTGTTTTTGTAATTTTGTGTGTTTTTGTGTATTTTGTAATTTTTGTGTGTGTTTTTGTGGTTTTTCATAATTTTATGTGTGTTTTTGTGTTTTTTGTCATTTTGTGTGTGTTTTTTGTGTGTTTTTGTGTTTTTTGTATGTTTTTATGTGTGTTTTTGTGTATTTTTTGTAATTATTTTTGTGTGTTTTTTGTGTTCAGAATGTTGATCCAGTAAGTCAAAATTAAAAAAAATAATAATCAGGTCATATAGGTGAGGTTGTGCTGAAAACAATGACACCAACACATCATGGTAAAGATTTTTAAGTGGTTTATATACAGGCAGAATGAAAAGGAGTCAAAAACCGACAAAATAACCTCAAACTCCAAAGGGTTAAGGTGATAAAACAGAAAAAAACAAACATAGAATGCATAGAAATCCATTGTAATCATCTATCTATCCAGGAGTCTCTCTCTCTCTCTTTCTGTGTGTGTGTGTGTGTGTGTGTGTGTGTGTGTGTGTGTTAAGATGAATTCATATTGTGGCTAATAGATTTCTAATTTGCTGTGATACAACGGAACCAAAACAACAACAAAGTCGGGTGAAATCTTTTGCTTCAGAGCTCATTGGGATACCTTGGTTAGCCTGCTAGCTGCTTGGTTAAAATCACTCTGAACGTCATTTTCTGGCCCTTTTCCATCTGGAAAAAATATATTCCTACTTATAGGAGAGTAAATCTTCATTTCTGATAGTTTAATACACTTAGACTGTTGAAGACATTCATTTCAATGGGTCGTTGGTTCAATGCTTATGTATTGTTCCCTGTTGAAGCTACTGAATCTTTCACACATGTTTATTCAATAAATGATGTTGAAATTAATTTTAAAAACTTTCTTTTTCACTTGTGCACCGTTATGGTTCAATGTTGCTACGGGCAACAAACCCCAAAAACATCCCAAAAAAAAACCACCTCGACCAAGTGTAGTAACATGATTTTACTTTTTTTGCAGAGCTTTTTCTAATTTCGCACTGTGCACTCAGCATTTTTTGTGTTTACTGTTTTTTTGTCATTTCTTTGTGTTTTTATCTGTTTTTATCTGTTTATTGTGTGTTTTTTGTAATTTTTTAAAAATGTTTTTGGTGCGTTTTGAGTGTGTTTTTGTGTTTTTTTTGTAATTTTATGTGTTTTTGTGTTTTTTGTAATTTTGTGTGTGTTTTTGTGTTTTTTTGTCATTTTATTTAGAATTTAGAATTCATTCAGATTATGTTTATTAGGTCTATTTTAAGACAAAAAAACACTCCAAATATTTTTCCTAACTGGCATCTTAATGCCTACCATAGAGGGTTAAGTTCAACTTGTAATAAGATCCATTACAGAAGCTTTACATTAATTAAACAACAATTAAACATTTAAACAGCTCTCTTCTTCTTGAAGTGACGTCCACATGCCAGTTGGAGCTCATTAGACTAATTGGGGTCAGACTCTAAGTTTTCTCTGCGAACTCTGACCAGTAATGACATCATCCCAGTGCTGGCAGTCAATTGTTGCCTAGGAAACGATGTGGGCTTTGTGCATAATAAGCGCACTTTGTGAGGAAGACCTGGTCTAATGAGGAGAGACCGCATCCAGCTGACTGTAGGTGGAGCTGCTGGTCCAAAACCAGACAAAAAGGAACGAAAGTTACATTCTGAAACACTTTGTGCTTCTATTATTACAGCAAGAAGCAGAAACACATTGTGTCTGCCCTCCACATTCTGAAGCAGGGGTCTCAAACTTGCGGCCCGCGGGCCAATTGCGGCCCTCGTGACGATATTTTGTGGCCCCCACCTTGATATGAAAGTTTAATGTGAGTTTTATATGAATGTCTCTTTACCGTGTTGTGTGTGGAAGGTCCCTTTATTGCTCCAGCTGGAGCTTTGTTTCACTTGTTTCTATGACGACGTTAACAAAAAGAAAGGCAGCTGCTACCGGAGCGTTTATTATTATTATTATTATTATTATTATTATTATTATTATTATTATCTGCCGTGTTGTTGTTACCGCAAGAAGTGGAAATGTTATGGAATGGAATTTTGTGTCTTTTTTTGGTAATTTTGTGTCTTTTTTTTTGTAAATTTGTGTCTTTTTTAAATAAATTTGTGTCTTTTTGGTAATTCTGTCTTTTTTAGTAATTTTGTGTCTTTTTTTGGGTAAACTTGTGTCTTTTTAAAATCATTTTGTTTCCTTTTTTGGGTAATTTTGTGTCTTTTTTAAAATAACTTAGTGTTTTTTCTGTAATTTTGTGTCTTTTTTTTGTAATTTTGTTTCTTTTTTGGTCATTTTGTGTCTTTTTTTAGTAATTTAGTTTTCTTTCTTTGGTCAAGTAATTTAGTGTTTTTTCAGTAATTTTGTGTCTTTTTTTTTTTAGTAATTTAGTGTTTTCATTTGTGTCATTTTTTGTCTTTTTAAAATAATTTTGTTTCCTTTTTTTGGGTAATTTTGTGTCTTTTTTAAAGTATTTTAATTTTCTTTCTGTAATTTTGTGACTTTTTTAGTCATTTTGTGTCTTTTTTAAGTAATTTAGGTTTTTTTCTGTCTTTTTTTTTGTAATTTTTTGTCATTTTGTGGTCAATTTGAGTCCTTTTTTGCTTAATTTAATTTTTGTGTCTTTTCTGACAAATCCCAAAGTATCAAGTTATTACTTTCCAAGGAGTCTCTGACTTGAAGCTGACTGTTACACACTCAGGAGGTCAGAATGGACCTTTAAACTGATAGCAAAGGACTTAGATTAAAAGTAACAATATAATATAAAAATATATATAAATGCACAGACAGAGAGATGTTTTAGTTGTTGTCTGCTTCATTATTTGTCCAAAATTCATCGTATCAACTGAGTTTGTATGATCTGAACTGTGAGATTCTGAAAGAAAACCAGAACTACTCCTACTGAATAATGTTGTACGTGATAATTGTCATCATGTCTGCCCTGCGATAGAGTACGGTTAAGTGGTTAAGGATAATAAAAGAATGATTGTCATGCTTCTATGCAAACTCAGGCTTGTAATAAATACTTATAAGCCTATAAGTCTAGCAAGCCTGCAGCCTATTGTCCCCTCCTACATGTTGAATTAAATGTCAAGATATTACCTAAACTTTCCTGGGTCTGTGTAATCTTTCCTATGTGGTGTGTGTGTGTGTGTGTGTGTGTGTGTGTGTGTGTGTGGGTGGTTGACTCACCACTGTTGTGGCTTTCTGATCATTGACTCCTCTAAACATGCTTTGGGTGCAGCTCCAGGGAAAATATGCCTGGTAAGCAGCCATTTTAATGGTGTTTCCATTACAGTCCAATACCCGGAATGAGCCGTCCTGAGGGTCTTTTGTTTTTTGTCCCTGTAAAACTTTTTTTGTCCCTGTAAAAGAGCAGGGCCGTTTTTCTCCCCTGTAAACAGCCTGGTTGCTGATTGGATAGAACGCTAAGCAGGATGTGACGTAGTACTGGACGCCACAACAACACACGCTATTTGTAAAAGCCGGCAAAGTTGTTACCAACTTAGCTACTTTTTTCGCTAGATTTAGCGACTTTTCAGACCCCCTTAGTGACTATTTTTCAAAAAAGCGACTAGCGACAAATCTAGCAACTTTTTCTGGTGTTATTGGAGACTTTTGGAGACGGCACAGTCCTCCTGCAGCAGTCTCTCCCAGCTGCAGAGCCGGAGGGGATGTTAACCCCTTAGCGTCCAGTCTGCAAATTGCTAACAGCTAGCTCTGTAGCAGTACAGTGTGTATGTGCCAACAGGCTAACAGTTAGCTCTGTAGCAGTACAGTGTGTATGTGCTAACAGGCTAACAGTTAGCACTGTAGCAGTACAGTGTGTATGTGCTAACAGGCTAACAGTTAGCTCTGTAGCAGTACAGTGTGTATGTGCTAACAGGCTAACAGTTAGCTCTGTAGCAGTACAGTGTGTATGTGCTAACAGGCTAACAGTTAGCTCTGTAGCAGTACAGTGTGTATGTTCTAACAGGCTAACAGTTAGCTCTGTAGCAGTACAGTGTGTATGTGCTAACAGGCTAACAGTTAGCTCTGTAGCAGTACAGTGTGTATGTGCTGCTGCTGCAGGAGGTGTTCACTTAGCGATCTCTGTTTGTTTACAACAAGCACCAGACACTCTGTGCACAGTTAGTGATGCGGGTTAATTCACAATCACTATGTTAACTAGAAAATTCCTAAAGAAATTTTGATTGTGTGCTTGCCTCTGGACCGTGACTCTCGTGGCTTATCAAAAGGGGCACGGATTAAACAGGGACTTTCTGCTGAGTACACTCACACCTCATACAAGTCTCTAGGACAAACGGTTCACTAGTTAGTAAAATGGGCGTGGCTAATCAAAAAGGGCGGGATTATCAATCACCAGTTAAACAGGGACTCTATTCTGAGTAATCTGACATCTTATACAAGTTTCTAGGACAAACGGTTCAATAGTTAGTAAAAGGGGGCGTGGCTAATAAAAAGGGCGGGAATTTATGAACTATTGTTATGTAGAACTGAAAAGTGATGAACCATCATCATGCATGACAAGTTTGAGGCAGATTGGACAATGTATGGTCAAGTTATAAGGTCTCGTGTTTTATGAAGAAAGCCATGTCTGTTTACTTAGAGTAAACTGACAGTTATCAGTTAGAATCATACAGTCTATGGTTAGAATGTCTGTGTTGGAGGAGGGGGGGGCTTTGGTAGCTAAGCAACCACGTGGCCAGGTGGAGTCGACCAATCAGAGCAGAGCAATCAACTGAAATTAACTGACGATGGAGACAGTTCCATCAAAGTGAGCAGACAGAGGTCGACAAACTTGAAATTCTGGCCTCGAACAGAAAGCATTTTCGGCAAAACCATAATACCTATCACTGATCCGACTTTACTTTGAGCGTCCTGAGTTCTTCCTGAACATCTCCATATGTTTTTTTTTTAAGAAAAATGAAAAAATAGCTTTGTTAGAGCGATTTTAAAAAACTGTTAAATTTTTTTTTTGAGAAATCTTCCTTCATTTTTAATATGGGAGCCGATGCGGCAGTTGGTGCATTTTGTTTGAGCATCTGTGCGTCCTGCGCCCAAACTATAACTCTGACAGCTTTACCAGAGGATTGTGAGTGAGAGGACAAATTTTCCTACGTTTCTATGTATAAATTATTTCTGTAGAGTGGAATTTGCGGCCTGGAGCGCAGTTTTCAAATTTATTTTTTGACAATTCTTTCTCTCCCTCTACACTCTGTTTGATGACTTCCCCACTCTAGACTCTCCATAGGGTTACATTGGGGGGATTTTTTGACGTGTTTTTGCCCAATAATTTGAAAACCGTATGTCGAAACCCTTAGAAAAGTCATAGCACACTTGTCATGGGCGAGCCGGTCGATTTGATACCTTTTTTGTGTATGTGCGACCAAAACTCTGGGAGGAGTAGTCGACCGAAAAATGACACGGAAGAAACGGAAGATTAAAAATAACTAGAAAATTTCTAAAGAAATTTTGATTGTGTGCTTGCCTCTGGACCGTCATTCTCGTGGCTTAAATCAACAGTCAAACTGGGACTCTGTCCTGAGTTCACAGACACCTCATACAAGTCTGTAGGACAAACGGTTCACAAGTTAGTAAAAGGGGGCGTGGTCACTCAAAGGGGGCGTGGCTTGAATCAGCAGTTAAACAGGGACTCTGTCCTGAGTTCACAGACACCTCATACAAGTATCTAGGAGAAACGGTTCATTAGTTATGAAAGGGGCGTGGCTAATCAAAAAGGGCGGGAATTTATGAAACATTGTTATGTATAAGTGGTCAGTGATGAACCATCATCATGCTTGGCAAGATTGAGGAAGATTGGACAATGTATGGTCAAGTTATGAAGTCTGTTTACTTAGAGTAAACTGACAGTTATCAGTTAGAATGTCTGTGTTGGAGGAGGGAGGGGGGGGGGGCTTTGGTAGCTAAGCAACCACGTGGCCAGGTGGAGTCGACCAATAAGAGCAGAGCAATCAACTGAAATTAACTGCTGTTGGAGAGATTCCACAGACAGAGGTGGACAAACTGAAAATTCTGGCCTCGAACAGAAAGCATTTTTGGCAAAACCATAATACCTATCATTGATCTGACTTCACTTTGAGCGTCCTGAGTTCTTCGTCAACGTCTACATCTTTTTTTTTTTAAGAAAAATGAAAAAATAGCTTTGTTAGAGCGAATTCAAAAAACTCTTACATCTCCTTTTTTGAGATATCATCCTGCGTTTTTAATATGGGAGCCAATGAGGCTGTTTTTGGGTTTTGGTGGTGCATCTCTGCATCTCACGCCTAAACTATAACTCTGACAGCTTTACCAGAGGATTGTGAGTGAGAGGACAAATTTTCCTATGTTTCTATGTATAAATTATTTCTGTAGAGTGAAATTTGCGGCCTGGAGCACAGTTTTCAAATTAATTTTTTGACAATTCCTTCTCTCCCTCTACACTCTGTTTGATGACATCACCGCTCTAGACTCTCCATAGGGTTACATTGGGGGGATTTTTTGACGTGTTTTTGCCCAATAATTTGAAAACCGTTTGTCGAAACCCTTATAAAAGTCATAGCACACCTGTCATGGGCGAGCCGGTCGATTTGATACCTTTTTTGTGTATGTGCGAGCAAAACTCTGGGAGGAGTAGTCGACCGAAAAAAACACGGAAGAAACGGAAGAATAAAAATAAGAATAGACCCGGTGAATAGTAGTTAGTGTGCTTTTGCAAGCAAGCACACAAAATAAAAATAGTCCCGGTGAATAGTAGTTAGTGTGCTTTTGCAAGCAAGCACACAAAATGATCAGCGGAGACTATGTGCATAATTAGCCATGCTGGTTTGTTTACGGCGGCCACAGTTGAGTCTCCCGTGTTTAATCTGTCGCGTATGTGATCACAGTCGAAACTGTTGCTAAGCAACTACGCAACGATCGAAAACCATACGTCACCTCCAGAGTCTCATTAATCCCTCTGGGGCCTTTTTTTGTAGTTGAATTGGCCCCTGTGGCCCAAAGTGAAGTGAAGTGGGTTCAAGTCAACAACCATCAGGCAGATTTTTGCATTCATTGACAGTTTGTGGCTAATGATTGGGCCGGTGGTGGCTATAACCTTTAGGTTAAACATTGAACACCATAGACTTCTATAGTCCTAAAGTATATACACACAGTGGTGGAAAAAGTATTCAGATCCCTTACTTAAGTAAAATTACTGATACAACACTGTGAAATTAATCCACTACAAGTAAAAGTCCTGCATTCAAAACTTACTGAAGTAAAAGTACAAAAGTATCAGCATCAAAATGTACTTAAAGTATCAAAAGTATAAGTACTTTTTATGCAGAATGAACCCACTTGGATTGTTTTATATATTCTAAAAATATATTGGTGGGTTATTATTTTTGATGCATTTATGTACGGACCGCTTTAATTTTCTCAAGGTAGGGCTCATTTTTACTACTTAATATACTCTTATGATGTTCAATTTAAAACATGTTAACATGTTAGCAAACATTTCATATTAATTATGTTTTTATGTTAAATCTTGAACTGAAAAGTAACTAAAACTGGCAGCTAAATATAGTGGAGTAAAAAGTACAATATTTGCCTTAAAATGTAGTGAAGTAGAAGTATAAAGTTACATAAAATGGAAATACTCAAGTAAAGTACAAATATCTCAAAATTGTACTTAAGTACAGTACTTGAGTAAATGTACTTAGTTACATTCCACCACTGTATACACATTCCTATATCATTATGTCAATATGTACCTTGTCATATAAAACAGATAAGTTGGAACCACAGTAGAATAGATGTAATCTTTCCTTTGGTCACCATCAGATTATCTTCCCAGATTCAGACAGTTATTTTGTCTGGGTGAATAGAAGAAGTTCAGTCCCTTTGTGTGTCTCAAGCAGAATTTCCAGGAAGCCAAAATACTGACTGTAATGTATTACATGTTGTGGTCACGTAAAGGAAACCGCGTCTGTTTCACTGTGATAAAACGTTTCCCATCTGGAGCTCCACTTCGTGGTTTGAATACTTTTACAGATGCTTGAGATTTTACAGTGCTGACGCTCCATAAACCAAAGGAACAGATACACTCGTGGTGATGACAGAGGCAGTTTACACAGAAATCAAGTTTATTTAAACAACTGTATACACTCACTGCCACTTTATTAGGTACATGTTGCTTGTTAATAAAGTAGCTGGTGAGTGTAAGTCTCTGTTGGCTATATAAGCAACTGATATTGATCCAGTCTGAGCTCTCAAAAATAAAAAAAGACAAGGAAAACATGGAACTAACTTCTAAAAAAGTTATTCTGTCCTACAAAGTCTAACTACAGTAACTACATTTTTGGTAATTATAGCTAAAAATTAACTCTTTGATGTCTGTTTTATCTTGTGACAAAGTTTTAGATTTAAATTTTGCTTTAATTCAGAGAAATAATGATGTAAAAAAATTGCAGTAACTACAAAATCCAACTCCAAATTTGATAAGGAAATTATTATCTAGAACATGGGTCTCAAACTCGTGGCCCGCGGGCCAATTGCGGCCCTCGTGATGATATTTTGTGGCCCCCACCTTGATATGAAAGTTTAATGTGAGTTTTATATGAATGGCACTTTACGTGTTGTGTGTGGAAGGTCCCTTTAATTACTTTTTTTGGTCATTTTGTGTCTTTTTTAAAATAATTTTGTGTCTTTTTTGGTCATTTTGTTTCTTCTTTAAGTAGTTTAGTTTTTTTCTGACAATTTCTGTCTTTTTTGGGTCATTTTGTGTATTTTTTTTAGTAATTTTGTGTCTTTTTTGGGTCATTTTGTGTCTTTTTTAAATAAATTTGTGTCTTTTTTAATAATTTTGTGTCTTTTTTTGGTCATTTTGTTTCTTAAGTAATTTAGTTTTTTATGTCATTTTGTGTCTTTTTCTGTCATTTTTTGTCTTTCTAAAAATAATAATTTTGTGTCATTTTTGGTCATTCTGTGTATTTTTTTTGTAATGTGTCTTTTTTAAAGTAATTTAGTGTTTTTTCAGTCATTTTTTTGTCTTTTTAAAAAAAAAAAAATGTGTCTTTTTTGGTCATTTTGTGTCTTTTTTTGGTCATTTTGTGTCTTTTTTTTGTAATTTTGTGTCCAGCCTCCAGCGGCCCCCAGATAATTTGAGTTTAAGACCCCTGAGTTAGACTTTTTAGGACAGAATATAAAGATGACGAATCACCGACACGCTGTAAGAAAAAATGGATTTGCTCCAACAAATGAACCAAATGAAACAAAGGAAAATAAAAGACTCCTCCTTGTGTGTAACCCATCGAACATAGAAATGATACCAAATCAATAGCTGGTAATGTCCTCCCATATTATGCAACACAGCCAGTGATCCATGTGTTGTGCACCAGTTTTGACACCATTGTCTTAGTCACATCCGTTGTATAATGAGTTCACGTTGGGGCCGAGCAGAAGTGGTTATACAGTAACTCACAATGTACCCGCATGAAGAATGAGATAACAAAGAGAGATATTACGCAAAACGGTAGCTGTTTTGTCTGTTTCAGCTCCCTGATAGCCATCACTGAGTAGACATGTCTGCATTTACTTACAACAGGGATGGGCAGCTTAAATACTGCAGGGGGCCACAATTTATCATGTTCACTACCACAGGGCCACATATAGGAGCGTCACTAACCAGATATGATGAAACTGCAATTTTAAATATGTTTACAGTGCAGTAAGTTAACATATTTCATGCTCAAATGCATGTATAACAGTATAAATAGGAATACAAAAGGTTTGAAGTAAATAAAAATAACCACTTACTGTGATTTTGTTTTTTTTGTTCATTTTGTGTCTTTTTTTGTTCATTTTGTGTCTTTTTTGTTCATTTTGTGTCTTTTTTTGTTCATTTTGTGTCTTTTTTTGTTCATGTTGTGTCTTTTTTGTTCATTTTGTGTCTTTTTATGTTCATTTTGTGTCTTTTTTTGTTCATTTTGTGTCTTTTTTGTTCATTTTGTGTGGTTTTTTGTTCATCTTGTGTCTTTTATGTTCATTTTGTGTCTTTTTTGTTCATTTTGTGTCTTTTTTTGTTCATTTTGTGTCTTTTTTTGTTCATTTTGTGTCTTTTTTGTTCATTTTGTGTGGTTTTTTGTTCATCTTGTGTCTTTTTTGTTCATTTTGTGTCTTTTTGTTCATTTTGTGTCTTTTTTTGTTCATTTTGTGTCTTTTTTTTGTTCATTTTGTGTCTTTTTTTTTGTTCATTTTGTGTGTTTTTTAAATTCATTTTGTGTGTTTTTTTGTTCATTTTGTGTCTTTTTTGTTCATTTTGTGTCTTTTTTTGTTCATTTTGTGTCTTTTTTTGTTCATTTTGTGTCTTTTTTGTTCATTTTGTGTCTTTTTTGTTCATTTTGTGTCTTTTTGTTCATTTTGTGTCTTTTTATGTTCATTTTGTGTCTTTTTTTGTTCATTTTGTGTCTTTTTTTTGTTTATTTTGTGTCTTTTTTGTTCATTTTGTGACTTTTTTTGTTCAATTTGAGTCTCTTTGTTTATTTTGTGTCTATTTGTTTACAGTGCAGTAACTTAACATATTTCATGCTCAAATGCATATATAACAGTATAAATAGGAATACAAAAGGTTTGAAGCAAATAAAAAATAACCACTTACTGTGATTTCTTTTTTTTCAGTGCAAGAACAGCAGAGCAACATTAATGCAAGAAGTAATTTTTTTGCATTTTTACACTGCACTTTTAAGATTTCATGTTTTTGTTCTTTATTTTTGTTTTTTTTAATTTTGTGTTTTTTTGTTCATTTTTGTGTTTTTTTGTTCATTTTGTGTCTTTTTTTGTTCATTTTGTGTCTTTTTTGTTCATTTTGTGTCTTTTTATGTTCATTTTGTGTTTTTTTTTGTTCATTTTGTGTTTTTTTGTTTTTTTGTTCATTTTGTGTTTTTTTGTGTTTTTTTGTTCATTTTGTGTCTTTTTTGTTCATTTTGTGTCATTTTTTGTTCATTTTGTGTCATTTTTTGTTCATTTTGTGTCTTTTTTGTTCATTTTGTGTCTTTTTTGTTCATTTTGTGTGGTTTTTTGTTCATTTTGTGTCTTTTTTTGTTCATTTTGTGTCTTTTTTGTTCATTTTGTGTCTTTTTTTGTTCATTTTGTGTCTTTTTTTTGTTCATTTTGTGTCTTTTTTGTTCATTTTGTGTGTTTTTTTGTTCATTTTGTGTCTTTTGTTCATTTTGTGTCTTTTTTTGTTCATTTTGTGTCTTTTGTTCATTTTGTGTCTTTTTTGTTCATTTTGTGTCTTTTTTTGTTCATTTTGTGTCTTTTGTTCATTTTGTGTCTTTTTTGTTCATTTTGTGTCTTTTTTTGTTCATTTTGTGTCTTTTGTTCATTTTGTGTGGTTTTTTGTTTATTTTGTGTCTTTTTTATTCAATTTGAGTCTGTTTGTTTATTTTGTGTCTATTTGTTTACAGTGCAGTAACTTAACATATTTCATGCTCAAATGCATGTATAACAGTATAAATAGGAATACAAAAGGTTTGAAGCAGATAAAAACAACACTTACTGTGATTTATTTTTTTTTCAGTGCAAAAACAGCAGACTAACATTAATTGCAAGAAGTCATTTTGTGCATTTTTACACTGCACTTTTAAGATTTCATGCTCAAATGCATGTAGTTGTACTGAGGGCCACTTCAAGTGATGGTGCGGGCCGTATGCGGCCCCCGGGCCTCCAGTTGCCCATCCCTGGTCAGAGTGTATGAAACTATTAAAAATGAAGGTTTACTCTCCTATCAGTAAGAATATATTTTTTTCCAGATGGAAAAGGGCCAGAAAATGACGTTTTGAGTGATTTTTTAAGCTGTTTCCTTTGGAAAAGTCTGCAAAATAGTGTTCCAATATGGCCGCCTGGAGGTCATGTGACAAATTAAAGCATTGCTATTGGTTCCCTATACTCTTCCCTCTTTTTTAAAGTATCGCATCATTTAAAAACATGCATTGTAGAAATTTGACAGGCCAGAAATGGGGCAACACCGTACCATAGAGGGTTAAAATATATTTGAGGGTTTTAATTGTTGAGCATGTAAACATGAACTTCTCTTACTTTAGATATGTTCTTTTCTTTTTCCTTTAAACCTTTTTTTTTTTGCTGATATCAGTATTTGCTGCCCCACTGGCTGCACTGTAAAAAAAATGTCTGTAGATTTTACGATGAAAAACAGCTGAACCATGACAGTAAAAGACATAAAATGATAAATGGGTTAATTCAGTTTCAGTAACAATGAAATGCCGTAAATGTATAAATCAGCAAAAACAGTATTTTACGGTTTTGTTTTTTTGAAAAATACATTACTCCACTGTAAAGTACACTGTAATATATATTTAATGTTAATTATATACAAGCCACAACTGTAATTTTTGCATTTCTAAAGTATTTTCTTGTCAATTATATGGCAAAACAGTGTTTCTTTTGATGGAAAAACCTAAAAAAAACCCCCAAAAAAACAGTAAAAAATCGAATAAAATGGCAATCTTAAACGTGAAATCAACAGTGCCAATAGCTTTTTACTTTAATATTTTTTCAAATTCTACCGTATTTATTATGGTAAAGTTCTGGCAACCACAGCTGCCATTTTTTACCGTAAAAACAACAGATTTGTTTTTTTACAGTGTATATTTGAGGGTTTTAATTGTTGAGCATGTAAACATGAACTTCTCTTACTTTAGATATGTTCTTTTCTTTTTCCTTTAAAAGTTTTTTTTGCTGATATCAGTATTTGCTGAGGGTTCTTTAGTGCTTATGTTAAAGTTATTCCTAAATTAAAGTCAACTCATTAGTTTTATACTCTCACTGTTGCTGCTGACAAGTGTATTATTCATTGTTGTTAACAGTTTTATGTTCTTTATTCCACCACCACCACCACCACCGCCCAGGTTTGACAGAACATTGTGTCCTCACCACTTTATGAACTCTCATAGTGAATCACCAACATCTTATTATCTGTCAACAGAAACCAGCTCTGTGGTTCCATGGAAGTCATATCTCCCCTACACTGCAAAAAAGCCAACTTTTATTTTTTTGGCCTAAAACAGTGATTTAAGTTGGTAAAACTTAATATAAAATTAATATAAATGATTGACATTTAGGGCAATAATGTAGCTAGTTTGTGAGTTGTTGTTACTTATATCTTCAAGTTGGGGTTCAAAACAAGGGACAATAGTTCTGATAACTCTTATTTCTTTGTTGTGAAATGCAGGAAAGCCAATTTTCCGAGTTAGCTTTCCCCCACACAGTTAATCAAACCTTAATTAAATTAATTAAAATTATGCGGGAATTTTATTCTGAGTTGTGTTGTGCAGTGTTGTACGTCGTTTGTTGGAGAAGGCAACCTACACATTTTCGACATTTAAACACAAACAGGGTTTCGGTCATTAGCGAAAGATAGCGGCTAACTGATGCTAGTGGCTAACTGATGCTGGCGGCTAACTGATGCTAGTGGCTAACTGATGCTGGCGGCTAACTGATGCTAGCGGCTAACTGATGCTAGCGGCGCTGCTTGTTACAGCTACAAGAGTAGCCATTAGCGTATCAATGCTAATTCAAAATTGTGGTCGCAACATTAGCTGACATTCATAGTGCCAATTCAGCACATTGCAGAAGTAAGGATTAAAAGTTATTACAATGTTAAATTGTGTTGTTTTGATGTTATGATAAAATGTTATGTTGTGATGTTGTATTTTTTCTTAATTGTATCGTAAGTGATTGTGTATGTATTTTGTATATTGTATGCGTTTTTTTTGTTTTTGTTTGTTTGTTTGTTTGTTGTGTTCTTTTTTTACATCATGGCCCGGGGACTACAGATAAAAACTAGCCTACTGGCTAACTCTGGCTTTTTTAACCATATGTAATAGATAGATAGATGGATGGATGGATGGATGGATGGATGGATGGATGGATGGATGGATGGATGGATGGATAGATAGATAGATAGATAGATAGATAGATAGATAGATAGATAGATAGATAGATAGATAGATAGATAGATAGATAGATAGAAAGAAAGAAAGAAAGAAAGAAAGAAAGAAAGAAATACTTTATTTATCCCAAGCTGGGAAATTACAGTGTAGCAGCAGCATTACACACATAGACAATGACAACACAATAAAATAAAAAGAACAACCTAGGCATACTTCAAGCAATAAAATATAAAAATACAATAAAAATACAATAAAATATAAAGTGTCTAAAGAAGGAGTAGAATAGAATTCCAAGGAGTAGAATAGAATTCCACTAATCATGTGTTTTATGAAACTGCACTGTCCCCTTTTAAATAAACAAAAAAAATTACAACATGCAGTTGAGTTGACAAAAATCTGAATTCAGAGTTGAGCAAACTCAAAAACAAAACTTAAAATATTTAGTTTAACTGTCCAACTTTATCGAAGTTTGTTGCCTTGAAATTTTGAGTTCACCCAACTTTTTTTTGTTTTTTTTTGCAGTGTATCTGATCCCGTTCCTGCTTTCATCCGTGGTTTAGGATAAATAAAGGGAAGATAGTCGTGTTCCGACAGGTGAAACTGAACCTCTGCTGCTCTAACGAGCTGCATACCAACACACCAAACAGCCCTCATGTACATTCCTGGACAAGCTGAGGCTTTTTCTAACCCGGACGGTGAAAGTGGAAAGTTACAGCGTACACAGTTCAGTTTGGTGCTGCAGTATTTCACACTCACACACCACCAGTTGCAACAGAGGCATGACTACACAAGAGGCCTTTACTTCACCTGAGCCTCGTTTCTGTGTGTTTAACACACAAGTTGTACTGAGAAAAAGAACAAACAGCACAGAATATACTGTATGTACTACAGGCCATGTATTGGGAAGCAGGTTACATTTTCTGTTTGCTTTGTTTGTTGCTTGAATTAATCACAAAGCATTGCTAATTAAATGAAAAATGCAGAAATATGAAATGATGTTGTCTTAAAAATCTGAAAGTTCAAATGTATTGTGTCTCTACAGTTCCACACGATACACATGCATCATAAATTTATAAAAAATAGTTTTTTGTAAATTTTTTGTGGGTTTTTATGGGGTTTTTTGTGTGTTTTTTTTTTTGTGTTTTGAGTGTTTTGAGTGTTTTTTGTAATTTTTTAAATTAAAAAGTCTGAAAACAGCAAAAATAAATAATTCACAAAACTGTATATATATATATATATATATATATATATATATATATATATATATAATGTGTTTTTGTGTGGGTTTTTATGTTTTTTGTATTTTTTTTTTAATTATTATTAAAAAAAGTCTGAAAACAGCAAAAATAAATCATTCACAAAACTGTAATATATATATATATATATATATATATATATATATATATGTATATATATATATATATATATATATATATATATATATATATGTATGTATGTATACACACACACACTACAGGCCAAAAGTTTGGAAGCAACTTAAATTTTCTGTTCACAATGTCTTTCTTAAAAACGAGTCTGGATTCTTGGGATTTTTGGATGTTTTTACTATATGATCATAATTTACCTTTATTGAATTGAACCATTTTCCTCCATTGACCTTTAGGTAAACATTGATGTTAGCAGACCATTGATGAATAAATGTTACCAAAAGAAAAGAAGGGCTTAGTTTTAGGGTTGAGAAGATTTGGAAGAGTCACAACTTCAGTGCAAAAGTAAAAAAAAACAAATCACAGTTTGCATTATTCACTTTAGCTCTTTGGCTTTTGAGAGTTTGGAGACATATATCTGACATAATATAGTTATGAATAATAATTTAAATTAAATGTATTTAAATCAAATCAACTAAAAAAATAAAATTCTTAAACATGCATACATTTTTTTTCTAAAATATATTCAATTTATTCCCTTTAGTGTCTCAAAACATAGTGATTATATAGAGAACACTGCTGTAAGGAAAATGAACAAATGAGCATTTTTATAAAACAGAATATGACGTAATAATCACTATATTTAATGATCTCTTTGCCATAATTGATTAAAGTCAAAATCGTAATAAAAAAAAGGAAATAATTTGCTTAATTGCCTAGTTTTACCAAGATTTACCAACAAGAAGTCATCCAATAACAAAAAAAAACAATAACAAAAAACATAAATATACTATATACTAAATATAAATATACTGTGTTTGGTCCAACCACTGACAGTGTACAGTACAGAGGATGATTAGTGGACCTGAACCAGTAGAACCAGTAGAACCAGCAGCTGTCTGCTATCAGAAGTGGAAGTAAACTGTCCCTCTCTAACAGGAAGTTTGGCAATTTCATTGTTATGGGAGAATTCCTTGAACCGTGACCTCAGTGTTTACAACCAGCTGCTTATTTCTTAACTTTAATCAAAACAACGGTAACACTTTATATTAGGGAACACATATTCATTAATTAGTTGCATATTAGCATGCAAATAAGTAACATATTGTCTCTTAATGAGTCATTATTCAGTAGTTATTAATGCCTTATTCTGCATGGCCTTATTATACAACCAGTAAGACATTACTACTCTTCTAATACACAACATGGTTGAAAAATGAGCCATATCCATTTTTTTTTAGCTAAGTAGCTTGTAAAGCTAACTTCTTAGCTAACTTCTTGGCTAAGTAGTTAGCTTAGCAAGCTACTTAGCCAAGTAGTTAGCTATGTAATAGTACAAAAACTTTTTTTCTTTATAAATTATGAGAAGCAAAATGGAAATAATGATCTGTTGTTATCAAAAACAAGATATTTAAAGACTATTTAGAATGTTCAATCATAAAATAAGTTGATATTAAAAGATAGAGCACAGAAACACACAGCAGCATTAAATAACATGAAGGGAATGAATGCGGGTCATTTTTGACCCATGTTGTGCATCAAAGGGTTAACATGAATTAGTTGCTTATTAGCATGTTAATAAGTAACATATTAGCTCTTAATGAGTCATTATTAAGTAGTTATTAATGCCTTATTCTGCATGGCCTTATTATACAACCAGTAAGACATTAACTAAGAGTTTTCCCTCAATAACCTCAGAATTATTGCTTATTAATAGTAAGTAAGGAAGTTGTTGTATATGAGTTATGATCTTAATATGTTTTACTTTGTATGGACTTTATAATCTCTACATAGCGGTCGTAACTCATAAACACATAAATAATTTACTTACAACTAATAAGCAATAATTGTGAGGTTACAAATAAAAGTGCTCTTGCAATAGAGAGAAAAATAATCATCTCTATGAATAAAGATTCTATAATACGGTATCACCCAGCTGCAGAGCTGGGCATTAGGCGGCCCAGGGGTCAGGTTACCAGAAAATTAGAAATCAATACAACCACGGTGCTTTTATTTTGAAGGCGATGTACGTATGTGCATGCATGCATGTGCACCTGCACATTAACACTGAGTTACCTTGTTTCCTTATCAAAAACACTTATTGCTTTTTGCATATAGTCAATAAATTGCTTCACACAGACATGCTTTATATAGGTTTTGTGGTTTGAATCCATGTTGTGTTTAAAATGAATGGAAAAATTAAATAATGATTGGAGTTTTTACTATTTTTTACTGCTATATTTGAGTTACTCCACATTAACAGTCTTATCATAACATGTAGCTCAAAACCAGATAGTTTACTGCATTTCCTAAAGCCATAAAAAGACTTTTGGTGCAACTGTGAAACATGTTGTGAGGTGTTTGCTCTCATTTAGCTCTCAAAGTGCACAAGATTGATGCATTTTACTTAAAAATGTACAATGTACAACAAATGTAAATTTTCTCCGGACCCCCCTACATGGTTCTGTTTGGTTCGGTACCATATCATTAATTACTTTGATCTGGATCTCCTTTAACTTAATGCTAATCATAATCAAGGATGAGGATTATTTCATCATACATGATGCATCATATCTTCCTGCGTGCTGCTGGGCTCCATGTTGCAGAATGTGCCTTTTTATTGTTTCGCCCTTCAAACAGTCTGAGTCCTCCACTCATGTTCATAGTATAAATATGTGTTGAATAATTGATTCATCATTAGTCATATGTGAGTCGGATCGTTTGTTCTTTTTTTCCAAACCAGGGAAACATTTAGAACAGGGGTCTCAAACTCGCGGCCCGCGGGCCAATTGCAGCCCTCGTGGCGATATTTTGTGGCCCCCACCTTGATATGAAAGTTTAATGTGAGTTTTATATGAATGGCACTTTACTGTGTTGTGTGTGGATGGTCCCTTTAATTACTTTTTTTGGTAATTTTGTGTCCTTTTTTTATAATTTTGTGTCTTTTTTTTAATAATTATGTCTTTTTTTGATCATTTTGTGTCTTTTTTTAAATATTTTTGTGGGGTTTTTTTGTGTGTCTTTTTTTTTGATAATTTTGTGTCTTTTTTGATAATTTTGTGTCTTTTTAATAATTTTGTGTCTTTTTTTGATAATTTTGTGTCTCTTTGTAATAATTTTGTGTCTTTTTAATAATTTTGTGTCTTTTTTGATAATTTTGTGTCTCTTTGTAATAATTTTGTGTCTGTTTGTAATAATTTTGTGTCTTTTTCTTAAATAATTTTGTGTCTTTTTTCGGTCATTTTGTGTCTTTTTTAAGTAATTTAGGTTTTTTTCTGTCTTTTTGTGTCTTTTTTTGGTCATTTTGATACTGCCTCCAGCGGCCATCAGGTAATTTGAGTTTGATTTAAAGTTTTAAAGTGGGGAAAGAACCCCACAGTGACAGAACAACTACAGAATGAGCTTGAACTGTTCTCAGAGCACAGATAGAAAATAACACATAACATGTGTAAACAGGCTGTACGGCCTGAAAACTGGATCAATGGGGATAATTGTGCACTAGACGTCCATACATGAGGCCTCCCACACACAGTTATTGTCTGTGTGTTGGGAATCTGACGCCTCAGCAGTTTCAGCCTCACAGGAACAAGAATGGCTGTATGTGTGTGTGTGTGTGTGTGTGTGTGTGTGTGTGTGTGTGTGGAGCCGCTCCCTGTCAGTCCTCCTGTTCAACCACTCCTCCCTCAGCAACATAACACAGATAAGGTGTCACCCAGGTGCTTTATTTGTGAACGTTCTGCAAACCTGCTGAGATAAGTTACAATCTTGTGCTTTTAACAGCACAATAAGACAGGATAGCCTTCATTCTACCTTTAGATATTAATTTCCTTATCAAAAGAAAAATAAACAGTGTTTCAGACTTGTTGCCTTTCCTTTTCCTTTTCCTTTTATACACAATCCCTCATTAATATTAAAGTACTAAGCTGTCTGGGGACTGGGCTTTTGTCTTCAAATGTACATATTTAATGCTAGTTTCATACATTAAAATAGATGTGATACGTTTTTGATTCATAGCAGCATTTTGAAAGGTTTTCTTTCACTAGGTTTTTTTGTTTTTTAGGGTGTTTCCTAGACAGACTGAGTCATGATACTGGTGATTCTGCAAAATCTGAATTACATTTACCTTTCTACCATAAGGGTAAACAAGTGAAAAAGAGAGTTTTCAAAATGAATTTTGACATCATTTATTTAATAATCATGTGTAAAAGATTCAGTAGCTTCAACAGGGTATAATACATAACATTTTAAATGTAAAAACATTATAAAAGGAACTTTTTTAACCGGTTTCTGGTCTGAATGTTGCCTGTAGGAAACATTGAACCATTGAACCAACGACCCATTGAAATGAATGTCTTCAACAGTCTAAGTCAGGGGTCTCAAACTCTAATTACCTGGGGGCCGCTGGAGGTAGTATCAAAATGACCAAAAAAAGACACAAAATTACAAATAAAATACACAAAATCACAAAAAAAGAGACACAAAATTACAAAAAAAAAATACACAAAATTACTTAAAAAATTACACAAAATTACAAAAAAAATACACAAAAATTACAAAAAAAGAGACACAAAATTACAAAAAAAATACACAAAATTACTTAAAAAATTACACAAAATTACAAAAAAAATACACAAAATTACAAAAAAAGAGACACAAAATTACAAAAAAAATACACAAAATTACTTAAAAAATTACACAAAATTACAAAAAAAATACACAAAATGACAAAAAAAATATACAAAATGACTTAAAAAAGACACAAAATTATTATAAAAAGAAACAAAATTACCAAAAAAAGACACAAAATTACCAAAAAAGACACAACATCACCAAAAAAGACACAAAATTACTAAAATAACACACAAAATTATTAAAAAAGGACACAAAATTACAAAAAAAGACACAAAATTACCAAAAAAGACACAAAATTACTTAAAAAAAAGACACAAAATTACTAAAAAAGGACACAAAATTACCAAAAAAGACACAAAATTACAAAAAAGACACAAAATTACCAAAAAAGACACAAAATTACTAAAAAAAGACACAAAATTACTAAAAAAGGACACAAAATTACAAAAAAGACACAAAATTACCAAAAAAGACACAAAATTACTAAAAAAAGACACAAAATTACTAAAAAAGGACACAAAATTACAAAAAAGACACAAAATTACCAAAAAAAGACACAAAATTACAAAAAAACCCACAAAATTACTGAAAAAGGACACAAAATTACCAAAAAAGACACAAAATTACCAAAAAATACACAAAATTACAAAAAAAAAGACACAAAACGATCTGTTCATTAGCCACCATGCTGTTGTTGTTGTTTCCGTTGCCATAGAAACAAGTGAAACAAATCTCCAGCTTGCGCAATAAAGGGACCTTCCACACACAACTTGTTCCTGATCACAGAGGTGCTGAATGAATGCGTTTCTCCAGAAGGCAGCCATGTTCTCAGTGAAACACTTCTTCAGAAGAAACCACTAACTTCTATTAAATACAAGCAAATGACAGTAACAGTACTTGCCAAATAGCCAATTCAACTGCATGTTGCAACAGGCAATCAGCCACAGTTGGCATCAACATGCAACATTTATAACAGCAGCAACCAGGACTGTTTATGTCACCATTAACCCTTAACAGGGCACTCATTGAAATACTTGCAAATTCCAAATTTCAACCCTAGAGAATATTGGAGGATATTACATACTGACAGAATGTGTAAAAAAAAAAACATACGGACCCGGGGGAGGGGGGTAATATTTTGAGAAAAAAGTTTACGAGATTAAAGTGGCAAATCTATGAGAAAAAAATGTGCAGATTTATGAGATTTAAAGTGGTGAATCTGGGAGAAAAAAGTTTCTTTTTTCTCTCCACTTTTTTTCTCGTTAATCTCCGACTTTTTTCGCACAGATTTGCTTCTTTAAATCTCTTAAATCTGCAACTTTTTTTCTTGTAGAAAAGACATTAATCTAGTAAATCTGCGACCTTTTTCATGCAGATTTGCTACTTTAAATCTCTTAAATCTGCAACTTTTTTTCTTGTAGAAAAGACTTTAATCTAGTAAATCTGCAACCTTTTAAATGCAGATTTGCTACTTTAAATCTCTTAAATCTGTGACTTTTTTTTCTTGTAGATTTGCCTCTTTAATCTAGTAAATTTGCAACTTTTTTCTCTAAA
This sequence comes from Centropristis striata, assembly GCF_030273125.1. Classification (NCBI taxonomy): domain Eukaryota; kingdom Metazoa; phylum Chordata; class Actinopteri; order Perciformes; family Serranidae; genus Centropristis; species Centropristis striata. The sequence goes on from NC_081539.1 coordinate 3,811,802, forward strand.
TATTACTATTATTTTTATTCATACTTGGCCCTAATATGCCGTCATAGTCAAGTTCTCCTGGTACAAGTCACTGAAGAATATATATAATTCTTCTAAACTTCAGTGGATATCTAAATGGGGTCCCCGTGTCTCTCTGTTTGGTCGTAGAACCACATGGATTTCAGATTTACGAGAAAAAAGTGGGGAAAAAAGCAACTTTTTTCTCGCAGATTCACCACTTTAAATCTCATAAATCTGTGCATTTTTTTCTCGTAGATTCGCCACTTTATTCTCGTAAACTTTTTTTCTCAAAATATGACCCCCCTCCTCCGCGTCCCTATGTTGTTGTTTTTTTACACATTCTGTCTGTATGTAATATCCTCCAATATTCTCTAGGGTTGAAATTTGGAATTTGCAAGTATTTCAATGAGTGCCCTGTTAAGGGTTAATGTTTTCAGAAACACTGTTCTGCTGCAGCAGGTAGGGTTTTGCTGTTTGAGGCTTGTAACCAAGATGTGCTCGTCACAGGAATGCTCAGCCTTTATTCAGCTCTTATCAGTCATCTGAGGAAGCTGATGATAAGCAGAAACTCTTTGTGGTTCAGTTCACAAACAGTCTCGTTCCACTTTACAGCTCAAACACTCATCCTCCTCTCAGCTCACTGAGCTCACTCATCATGTCTTCAGCAATCACTTTAGTTGAAAATACCAAATGGAGCTTAACATGGAGCATACAAATATTTAAAAACTGCACGTAAGACTCTCTCAGTAACAGTAACTGTTTCATTTTGCCACCAGGCTTTAGTGAATGGCTGTTTTTTCGTACACTGTAAAAAAAATACTGTTTAATTTACGGAAAAATACCGGCAGCTCTGGTTGCCAGAACTTCACCGTAGAAATTACAGTGAGTGGATTTTCTATTCTAAATTTAAATGTAAGCAAAAACTGTCATTTAGACTGAATATTCCCGTTATTTTTAGGGTAATTGTGTCATTCATTCACACATCATGGTATTTCTCCATACATTTTGCATGAAAATGTTACATTTTTACAGCAAAACTGCATGTTTCTTCCAGTTTATGACAGAAAAAAGTAAAAGTTTTGTGCTATTCTTTGATTTACGGTAATTAAAAGTGTCTAATACGGTGATGTACAATTTTTTATTTTACGCCCTATTTCTGATGTATTTGACAGAGTTTTACTGTCATTTCTACAAACATTTTTTACAGTGTATAGACAAAGCTGTACACGACGGGTTTGAGGTCTTATAATTAAACTAAACATTGTCTGTTGGCAGCTTGGACAAGTTGTTGTGTTGTAAATACGTAGATTTTACAGAGATTTTATGTGATCAGCCCAATTAACCAATTAACCAATTTATTCTTTTTAGCATTGAAAACATTTCCAGAGTAAAGTGTCATAATGAAAACATGACAGAGACATTTGACTATCTGGTTCATAAACATGGTGTCAGCACTTTTTTTTTATCTTGATGACACTTTCATTGACATGAATAGTTGCTTTTGAGGAATGAGCTATGATCCATTTAGAGCAAGTGACACGCTTCTGCAGGTTATCAACTCTAGGTTTTGCAGTTTGTACTAATTGTTTTGAGAAATGCATTAACAGTTGTGAAAATGTTAATAATGATGTGAGAAATGCACCAAAACGACTGAGAAAAACTGTAACTAGAAATGAACCACAATCTCCCTTATATAGTTTTGTGTGCTTGCTTGCAAAAGCGCACTAACTACTATTCACCGGGTCTATCTTCCGTTTCTTCCGTGTCATTTTTCGGTCGACTACTCCTCCCAGAGTTTTGGCCACACACACACAAAAAAGGTATCAAATCGACCGGCTCGCCCATGACAAGTGTGCTATGACTTTTCTAAGGGTTTCGACAAACGGTTTTCAAATTATTGGGCAAAAACACATCAAAAAATCCCCCCAATGTAACCCTATGGAGAGTCTAGAGTGGTGATGTCATCACGCAGAGTGTAGAGGCAGAGAAAGAACTGTCAAAAAATAAATTTGTAAACTGCGCTCCAGGCTGCAAATTTCACTCTACAGAAATAATTTATACATAGAAACGGAGGAAAATTTGTCTTCTCCCTCACAATCCTCTGGTAAAGCTGTCAGAGTTATAGTTTGGGCGTAAGACGCAGAGATGCGCCACCAACACCACCAACAGCCTCATTGGGTCCCATATTAAAAACGCAGGATGATATCTGAAAAAAGGAGATTTAAGAGTTTTTTTAGATCGCTCTAACAAAGCTATTTTTTCGTTTTTCTTTAAAAAAAAAAAATGAAGACGTTGAGGAAGAACTCAGGACGCTCAAAGAGAAATCGGATCAATGATAGGTATTATGGTTTTGCCAAAAATGCTTTCTGTTCGAGGCCAGAATTTTCAGTTTGTCGACCTCTGGCTGCTCAGTGTGGCGGAACTGTCAGTTATTTTCAGTTGATTGCTCTGCTCTGATTGGTCGACTCCACCTGGCCACCTGGTTGCTTAGCGACCAAAGTGTACTCAGCAGAAAGTCCCTGTTTAATCCCCGCCCCTTTTGATAAGCCACGAGAGTCACGGTCCAGAGGCAAGCACACAATCAAAATTTCTTTAGAAATTTTCTAGTTTACTTAATATATTTGATAAAATGTATTAAATATAAATGCGTCCTTTATTTTGAGGCAGTTGTTTAAGTAACTTTAATATAAAAATGTTTGAGATAGAATCTACTTATTTTGATCACATTAAATATAATCTTTTTGTGTATGTAATTCTAAATCAAGAGAATTTTGAATGAATCCAACACAACAGAATTTACTTTCCGTTTTTACATGACAGGCACTTCCTGTTAAGTTGTTATTAACTCAACTTGTAACGTAGTTAGATTTCATTAATAATATTGTGTGCAATCTGTTGCCTCAGGTTTATTGAGTAGCTGTTGTTTATCTTTTTTTTTACAGTGCACTCATTTCCCACACACTTCTGTTTCCTAATAAGCACCAAACTAGTAGTGACATATCTGATTTGTTAGAGTTTATACACATGTTGGTGCTTGTTTTAAACCCTCCCGACGTGTTTCTTAGCTTCAAAGTCAAAGTGCCAGTGCATATCCTTACTCTGTGGCAGTAAATATACCATAACTAACAAGCCAGCAAAACAGGAAGTGTTGGAGGACGCCCAGTCCCACAAGCCTTTGTCTTTAAGCCCACCCCCCACCCAAACAAATGAAGAACTTCCTTTTCATCGGGCCTTCAAGTAAACACAAGAGGTGAAGATGGTACTCTGGTTTTCTCAGCTGAATTAACTTTGCCACCACTTGACTGTGATCCTCATCAGTCCGCTGCCACTGTGACTCACTAAATCACCTTATTTAAACCTCTGAATCCAGGAGATTTTGGTGAAATTTGTCAACTTCCTCTGCATTAGTTTCTGTTTCTGTTTATCATCGTCCAGTCTGTCCTTACATCACATGCATGGCTCCTTTTTCTCCACACAAACTTGGCTATCAGTCAGATTTTTTTATCTTATTTTATTTAACAAAGTATAAAGCTGCCAGGAACCCAAAATACAAGCAAAAGACAGGTCGTTTTGTGTCTTTTTTTTAGTCATATTGTGTCTTTTTTAGTCATTTTGTGTCTTTTTTTTAGTCATTGTGTTTCTTTTTGAGTCTTTTTTAGTCAGTTTGTGTCTTTTTTAGTCATTTTGTCTCTTTTTTTTGTCATTTTGTTTCTTTTTGTGTCTTTTTTAGTCATTTTGTTTCTTTTAGTCTCTTTTTTTACTCATTTTGTGTCTTTTTTTACTCATTTTGTGCCATTTTGTGTCTTTTTTTGTCATTTTGTGTCTTTTTTGGTCATTTTGTGTCTTTTTTTAGTCATCTTGTCTTTTTGTATCTTTTTTTGTCGTTTTGTGTCTTTTTTTTGGTCATTTTGTGTCTTTGGTGCAAATGTGTCAACTTCTTCTGCATTCATTTCTGTTTCTGTTTATCATCTTTCAGTCTGTCCTTACATCACATGCATGGCTCCTTTTTCTCCACACAAACTTGGCTATCAGTCAGATTTTTCATTTTATTTTAATTAACAAAGTATAAAGCTGCCAGGAACCCAAAATACAAGCAAAAGACACAGGTCATTTTTTGTCTTTTTTTAGTCATTTTGTGTCTTATTTTGTAATTCTTTGTCTTTTTCCTGTCATTTTTTGTCTTTTTAAAATAATTTGGTGTCTTTTTTCGGTAATTCTGTAGCCTGGGTATACCCAGACTGCCTTGCGCGCTCGAATTTAATTTCGAACCTCCATCCAGTCTGGAAACCAGGGCCGTTTCTTAGCCCTGTTTTAGGGATCCAATCACAGAGCGGGGAGGGACGTCAAGACGATGACGCGTACTACTCGGCAGACGGAAGCTTGTAGTTTTCTTACGGATCCAACATGGCTGCAGCAGACGCGAAACTCTCTTTAGCTGTAGACGGTGTTTTAAATAGTTTAGAGCCAAAGTTGAAAGGCGAAAGGTCTCTCGGCAGCTCCGCCTCTCTCCCAGAGGAGCCCCCAGAGACCCGCAGCAGCTTGTTTATTGCCCATAAAATCAGTGGATGTGTGTGGCTGAATGACATGAGGGGGAATAAAGCGTGAAAATAAATAATCTTGCAGAAAGCGAGAACTGGAGAAGCAAAGCAGCAGCAACACTCTCTCACAGACACACACACAACAAACATCCATCTCTGTTGCTCTACTACGTCATCTGGTATAACTGATCTGATTGGCTAAGAGCTACCTACAGACGCTTTGATAGACATTCTAAGCGTCCAATAAACGGCTCCGGAGGATCGTAAACCACACCTCCTCTACGGAGAAATGAATGGTTGGTTTCCAGACCAAACCTCATTTGAGATTTGTCTGGTGTTAGCCAGGCTAGTAATTCTGTGTATTTTTTGGTCATTTTGTGTCTTTTTTTGGTCATTTTGATACTGCCTCCAGCGGCTCCTAGGTTATTTGAGTTTGAGACCCCTGGCTTATATGGTCTACTTTCCCAGTAAAGTACAGAAGCACAGACCTGAACTGAATCTACATCAAAAACCCTGACCGGCCTTTTAAGAAATTATATCTAAGTTACAGTGTATAATGAAGTTAATTTATTACTCACAAAGACAGATTTAAGTGGTCAGTGTTGACTGAAGCTGATTGCTTTGTAGTGCAGAATACTGTCAAGAAAAAGGTGTGGTAAAAAAAAACCTGATCTCTACTATTAATTTAATGGACTACTTTCATTTAACAGTAATGTGCTAAATTGATGTAACCTTTTTATCTGTTTATTTTTTACCGTTACCAATTGTTTAATTATATTTTGTACATTTTGTTTCTCGAGAAATCAAGATAAGTCATTTCCAAATCACTGGAGGTAATTTTCCTGTACTGTGATTGGACAGTTTTTACTTTTCATTCTCTCTTTTTGAGAGATTGACAGAAAACGGATGGAATACTTTCACCCATGAAGAGTAAGATAAAACTAGATACCTTGCCTCATGGAACCAAATAAATTATTTTAATCCAGGGGATCAGATGGGATTATTGAACTGGGGGGACGAAGCTGTCAGCAAATGATTTCAACTCAATGAGTTATTTTTCCACTCCATGCCTTAATCCAAATATGTTTTATTTAAACATCTTTATGTGAACTGTAGTGTAAACAACAACCAACATATTTACATGAATAAAAAGAAGTTTGTACATGAAATTCCCAGTGCAGCCAAACAAATTTACTGACTTGAAGCTGACTCAATGAAGGACCCAAAAACATCTCTCCTCCTTTATTACCCTGAACATACTGCTTGGGGATTAATTATCTGTCCAGTCTGTCAAGCCTTTAGAACCAGTGTTTACCACTGGATTCACTGAGACTATGATGGGGGACCCAAACAAAGTAGGGGGGTCCGAAGATTTTTGCCCAAAAAGCCTAAATTTGGCGCTTCTCGCACATTCTAATGCCACTATTCCATCTTAATCATTGCATATTTTTAATGAATTGTTGTAAAGGATAATAAGGGTTCTTATATGTTTTATTTAAGGCGTCTTCTTTTGACAGTCTTCTTGTAAATTCTGTGGTGGATTCTGCTAACACATCCATGTGCTCTTATTTTGAAAGCTACATGTGTTTGCTTTTATTTTGAAGGGCGGGTCTAATGTGTTCTTACCATAACGTCGTATGGTGTGTTCAATTTACACTAAAAGTTGGAACGTGAAAGTCGCAACTTGAAACTTGGAACAACATAAAAAATTCTGACATTCATGTAGACCTTGAACGCACCATTAGCCGCCGGACTCTCTATGTGCTGCAAAGTAAATTAGTCTCACTTATGGAATTTTAATCCTCTGTTTTACCGGCAATGTATGTGGGGAATGTGGGGGGATGGATCGGGATTATTAAATAAATAAAAAAAAAAACAATCCAGGGATGAAATGGCCATTAAATGCAATATGCCAGAAGAGAGCTGAGTATATGAATTGAAAATGTATTTGGGTTTACTAACATTGTAGTTGGCCAACAATCTTCTTTCTTAATTTATTTGTCTTAGGAATTGTTCGTTTTTGATCACGAGAATGAGCTCCAGGGAGATTTTTAAAATGTGCACAGATCATTACCATTTAATTACAATCAGCATTTCGTTAACACATTCATTTCCGTCCGTTGTGTTTCTGGTAAACCAAAGAATTTCCAAATATTTATCTTACACAAGAAGCAGCCACAAGTCTAGTTCCAGTTTCAAATGTCCAAATATGCACACAATGTGTACATCACGCACACAACAGCTGACAGGAATGACACAACTTAATGATGATAAACAATTATCTGCAATATCCATTTACTGCACACTATTGAGTAAACTAGTGAGTAAATTAATGAGTAAACTAGTGAGTAAACTAGTGAGTGGGTAGGAGTCACTGGTGCAGAAATAAAGTAAAACACCTCCAGATATGATGAGATATGGGATTTATTGTGAGAGATAGTCATCCTTCAAGTATGACTTTTAAATTCCAAACCTGAGCCCAAACAGTGTGCTTTAATATTTAGTGTGTATGTATTAATTAAAGCCAGCTCCATAATAAGAAACACAAAAGCCACATTAAAGGACTGTATCACATTAAACAGCAAGCTTATTCTTGTTTCACCCCAGTTAAAAAAAATGTTATGGTAAAAAAAGAAGTTTGCTGACCATTTTACAAAGAGTGTTAAATAGTTAATGTGTTTTCTTCTTCTACAGAGACTGTATCCCAAAAGACACATCTGTAATGTCGCTGTAATGTGTGTAATGTTTTCACTGTCATTTCCAATAAGATCACCACCGTTAGTGTAGGTATAACTGATTTATTCAAATTAAACAATCTACATGTGAAATTTAATTTACGTACATGGAGATTTACATGTCTAATTACAATACGAAAGTAAATCTGATGAGAGAAAGCAGTTAGAACGCTCGAGCAACACTCTTAAAAATATATTTTATAGTATTTTTTACTGTACTGTATTTTATTGTGAAGGACAGAAGTTATTTGGCTCACCCAGAAACTAATTTTCCCCGAAAAACTCAGAAGCTCCCATTGTTTTACGGCGAAGAGATCCAAGTGTCTGATTTGGGATACAGTTAGCTCACGGCTAATTCACTGGCGTTAGCGTCCTTTAGCTAACGTACACGGTTAAAACAATATACAGCCTAAAAGATAAGAAGTTAGACTTTAGTTTCACACCATTAAATTAATTGGAAGCATAACATGATCATTTATATTAGTAGTTAATGTGAAAATTTGATAGAATGTTAGCTGAACGGTGTCGGATTATGGAAACAGTTAGCACACGGCTAATTTACCGGTGTTAGCGTCCTTTAGCTGACTCTGGTAAACCCGAGGCTAACGTACACAGTTAAAACAATATACAGCCTAAAAGATAAGAAGTTAGACTTTAGTTTCACACCATTTAATTAATTGGAAACATAACATGATCATTTTTATTAGTAGTTAATGTGAAATTTTGATAGAATGTTAGCCGAACGGTGTCCGATTATGGATACAGTTAGCACACGGCTAATTTACCGGCGTTAGCGTCCTTTAGCCGACTCTGGTAAACCGGAGACTAACGTACACAGTTAAAACAATATACGGTTCAAAAAGATAAGAACGTAGACTTTAGTTTCACACCGTTTAATTAATTGGAAGCATATAATAATAATAATAATAATAATAATAATATGGAAGATATTAGTAGTTAATGTGAAATTTTGATATAATGTTAGCCGAACGGTGTCCGATTTGGGATACAGTGACGTTAAATTAAAGTATCATCTTGCAGATATTTTTTGTTGTTGTAATACTGTGTGTGTGTGCATGCTAGTTAAGCTGTGAGTGCAGACTTATTTCCAAACTTGTCGCTTGTATTACTATAAAACTTTGACAATGATAAAAGCAGAATAAACCAAAGGTTTCAGTTTTAAGACATAATGGAACTTCATGTTGAATGTGGTTAGTAGTATTCCGTAGAAAAATGAGTTGCTCATGTGTTGCTCAATCTCTTCTCTAAAATCAGTTTGAGCTTCTCATATTCGTATCATTGTGTGATCACACAATGATACGAATATGAGAAGCTCAAACTAATCTCAAGAGACGACGTTGAGCAACACACCAGCAACTCATTTTTCCTACGGGATGAAGCATTTCCATAAAACATCGCCCATGACACAGGAATGAACTTAAACTGTGATTTGAAATCATTGTTAGCTGCATTTCTGTGTCTGGATATTTTGCATGACTCTAAACCAGTGGTTCTCAACCTTTTTTAGTCGAGAATATAACATGCACGTTGTCCGCGACCCCCCCATTTATTTTTTTTTGCAGCTGTCGAGCATCGTAGCTTGCAAACTGAACAGAATCTCACAGTTCAGATCATACAAACTCAGTTGATATGACGAATTTTGGACAAATAATGAAGCAGACAACAACTAAAACATCTCTCTGTCTGTGCATTTATAAATATTTTTTATATTATATTGTTACTTTTAATCTAAGTCCTTTGCTATCAGTTTAAAGGTCCATTCTGACCTCCTGAGTGTGTAACAGTCAGCTTCAAGCCAGAGACTCCTTGGAAAGTAACAACTTGATACTTTGGGATTTGTCAGAAAAGACACAAAATTACCCAAAAAAGAATCAAATTGACCACAAAATGACCACAAATAGACCAAAAAAGACACAAAATGACAAAAAAAGACACAAAATGGCCCAAAAAAGAAACAAAATGACCAAAAAAGAGACAAAATGGGCCAAAAAAGATACAAAATGCGCAAAAAAGACACAAAATGCCAAAAAAAGACACAAAATGGCCCAAAAAAGAAACAAAATGCCCAAAAAAGACATAAATTGACCACAAAATGATAAAAGAAAGACACAAAATTACCCCAAAAAGAATCAAATTGACCATAAAATGACACAAAATGACCACAAAAAGACACAAATAGACCAAAAAAGACACAAAATGACAAAAAAGACACAAAATGGCCCAAAAAAGAAACAAAAGGCCCCAAAAAGACACAAAATGCCCCCCAAAAAAGATACAAAATGCGCAAAAAAGACACAAAATGGCCCATAAAAGAAACAAAATGCCCAAAAAAGACACAAATTGACCACAAAATGATAAAAGAAAGACACAAAATGACCAAAAAAGACACTAAACGACAAAAAAACACAAAAAAAATCCCACAAAATGACATTAAATGACCAAAAAGACTAAAACACATGAACCCTTTAACACAGTGGAGACAGAGCTGACTTCCAAAATGATTTGGCGACCCCCAGAAATCATCTGGCGACTCCAGTTGGGCTCGGGACCCCCAGGTTGAGAACCACTGCTCTGATCAACCGTAGTCTATAAAAAGACTGTCCTGACTCATGCATTAAGTTGCATAGCTTGTCAGATCCATAATAATGCTATATCAGTATTCAGATCCATATACAGTCTATGGATCCAACCAGGCCTTCTCTGGAAACCTTCTTTAACATGTGACGTCACCACAGACCGCTGTATAGACACACTGATAGTTTTTCCATGTGGTTTAAACTGCTGTAATCCAGGAGAACACCGCACCGCACACACTGCATGACCTCAGCAGCAGAGGAACGAATAAACTGTTACAGTCTGGTGACGTCACCGCCGGACGCTCCTTATATGGACATGTCTCTGGGTTTTTTTTACATTGTAGCGGTCTGTTGTCAGACTGAAGCGGGATTGAGGATTATTAGAGCCGCAGCAGCATTCCGGTAACAAGCTGCTGCTACAAAGAGCTGAACACTCTTTATTATCTGCTGCTGCACACACAGGATTATTATTATTATTATTACCATGGAGGGAAGAAGACTAACAGCGGCTTTATTCTTCTGTTTCTTCTCCTGTCTGTCTGTACACGCTGCCTCAGGTGGGTAATTATTTAGTTATTGTCTATGAAACAAGGTTTGATTCTTTATTCTTTATGAATCATTTCCTCCGACTGTTTTTTCCAGCATCAGTAGTAAAAGTCTCATTGAGCGGCTGTGATTCTATGATCATAAGGGGAGTGTAGGAGTAGATTATTATTGTTTTTTAAATGGCGAAATTATACATTTAGAGCAAGTAAAACACGAAAAGTAGTGTTTGTGTGTGTGTGCACTGCAAAAAGGGTCTTGAAATAAATGCAAATATATTTATTTTGAGCAATTGTTGCTTGAATAGCCCGATTGTAGTAACATAATAAGAGAGAAATACTTGAAACGAGCACGTTTTTGTGGTATTTAACCTACACTGCAAGAAGGTGTGACTAAAAACAAGATAAAAAAAAATGTACTTACTGCACTGGCAGATACTTTTACTTGTTTCGAGCATGTATTTGCTTTATTCTAGTTATATATTTCTTGTTTTTTAGTCTGTACACTGTAAAAAGGTGTGTCTAAAAACAAGATAAAAACAGTAAATCTGAGGGAAATGATCTTGCTGCATGGACAGATAATTTACCTTGACAAGATTTCTTTAATTAAGATTATTAAATGTAGAAATAAGCATGTTGAACCCTTAAAATAAGAAATTAACTCTTAAAACAAGATAAATTAAAGCTGCCAGCAGTGATGAACTGGCCCGAGCAGAGTGACCTGATGATTATTAGTTTCTTACCAAGATAAAAAAAACTTTAGATTTAGAAGTGTTAGATAATTTATCTTGTTTTAAGAGTTAATTTCTTATTTTAAGCGTTGAACATGCTTATTTCTAGATTTAATAATCTTAATTTTAGAAATCTTGTCAAGTGAAATTATCTGTCATTTCCCTCAGATTTACTGTTTTATCTGGTTTTTAGACACCTTCTTTTTACAGTGTGCACTGCAAAAACCAACTGACTACAAACAAGAAATAAATAACTAGAATAAAGCAAATACATGCTTGAAACAAGTAAAAGTACCTGCCAGTGCAGTAAGTACATTTTTCTTTCTAAGAATTCTTTAGATAAGTGAAAAATACTATGTAGGCACTGGAAAAAACAATAATGTCTAGAAATAAATCCAAATATACTTATTTTGAGCAACTGTAGTAACATTAAAATAAGCCAGAGATACTTGAAACGAGCATGTTTTAATGGTAGAAAATGCTTTTGAAATAGAATTAAAACTACATGCAACTTAAACTCTCAATTGGAGCCAATATTTTAGGTAAAAACTCACCATATTCAACAGTTGAATCCTAAAATAAGTCTTTAAACCATAAGATAAGTTAAATAAGCAAATAATAATAAAACTCATAATTAAATTAGCACATGAAGCTATGGTCAGTAGGTCAATTATACTCAAAACAACAATATAATTAAGATACTATTGGTAGGTATAAGAAGAAAATACTTTATAAGCGTCATGTTTTTTGCAGCGTGTGTGTTTTTTTTAATGGTAAAATCAAGAAGTGACTAAAAACTTTGCAGGTACATTTTGTAGTGATTTTTAAACACGCTTCGAAGCCTCTATTTGTTCTTTCCAAGGTTGTTTTTTATTAATTGTCAACCAAAAATAAAACAGTTAAAAGTACAGAGACGAGTTGTGTTTTACATAAAGACACAACCAAGACAAAAACAAACAAACAAACAAACAAACAAACAAACAAACAAACACAGCTGAAGAAACTATTAAATGATTAACAAACAAACTTGAAATTATTCTGCCCTACAACACATATTCAACATTAATTAGTTGCTTATTAGCATGCAAATAAGTAACATATTGGCTCTTAATTAGTCATTATTAAGTAGTTATTAATGCATTATTCTGTTTTCAATGGTTTCGTTCACATAGAGACTTATAAAGACTATATAAAGTCCATATCATAAAGCATATTAAGATCATAACTCGTATACAACAACTTCCTTACTTACTATTAATAAGCAATAATTCTGAGGTTATTGAGGGAAAACTCTTAGTTAATGTCTTACTGGTTGTATAATAAGGCCATGCAGAATAAGGCATTAATAACTACTTAATAATGACTCATTAAGAGCCAATATGTTACTTATTTGCATGATATTAAGCAACTAATTAATGTTGAATGTGTTCCCTAATATAAAGTGTTACCCAACTTGCACATTTCTGTTTTTGCGGAGACATTTTCAACTAAAAAGTCAGTATCTGTCCACTGTTTTTGTCACATGTGAGAGCCGTAGACAAAAGATTTACAGTATTTAGGCCCATTCCTGGTAGAAAAATATGATAATTGAGGCAGATATAGTCTGACAGCCTTTAAATCCTGTGTGCAGGCAAAACTTGGACACTAGACTCAGCCTCAGAATTATAAGAAATGCTAAATGTGCATGAAAAGTGATAGTTAAACTAACTATATGATCAAGATCATCTCAAAATGGGAGCCTAATGAAGTCTGAACACTTTGGTTTAGTGAGTTTATATTAATATTAGTCTCCGGAACCGGATCATTTCTTCAGGTGAACCTCAACTTTCACTGCAGAGGGTGGATTCACCACTCAAGGAGATATTTTCCTCGCTGAATATTGAGATAATATTTGCTGTGATGTAGGTGAAACTATGTGTCCAGACAGAGAGGAACGTCTGGATGTGCATCAATGATTTACAGAAATATTTATGTTGTATGTTCAGTTACAACATGTGCTGCAATATTGTTCACAGTTGTGCACAGCTCTACACAAAGGGACTTTATGTTTGTTGTAAATAAGGATGTTTTTCTCCTTTTGCACAATGCTGTTAACAAATTAAATTGCAAAGAGCATATGCAGTAAATATATGAAACATACACTGAAAAAAATTGGAGTGACATTTACTTAAAAAAAGCTAGGGAAGTAATCTTTACTCAGGCTGTTTCTAAGTAATATTTATTTAATAGAACCACTTATTTTTTTTTTATGAAAATACACAACTAAATTGCAGATTCACTGATGTCCCTCAATTACGTTTTACTTGGAAATATCAACTAATTAAGTCAATGAACTTGCTTAGTGAATATTACTTGGAACGAATGATTCAATTTACAGACAAAACTGAGGACACATAATAACAAACAATCACTAAGCAATGCACCACATGAAAAACTGATATTTCAAAGTAAAAGCACTGAATTTGTGTTTCTTTGTAGAATTTATATAGATGATTGAAATAATAATTACAGGGCCAAAAAATCTCTTTTTTTTTAGTGTACATATTCAGTGTGTTGTACTCAGTTACCTCACTAAATACAGTAATGTGTAACTTTACTGTAGTTTTCAAATGGCTGTAAATAATATAAAGTCTGTCTGGAGCATTTTCAGGACTTTTTAGCATTGAAAACATTTCCAGAGTAAAGTGTCATAATGAAAACATGACAGAGACATTTGACTATCTGGTTCATAAACATGGTGTCAGCACTTTTCATCTTGATGACACTTTCATTGACATGAATATTTGCTTTAGAGCAGCCATTCTCAACCTTGTGTGTTAATGTGTTTTAGTCTTTTTGGTCATTTCATGTATTTTTTGGGTCATTTTGTGTCTTTTTTTGGTCATTTTGTGTCTTTTTTTGGTCATTTTGTGTCTTTTTTGGGCCATTTTGTGTCTTCTTTTGTTCATTTTTTGTCATTTTGTGGTCAATTTGAGTCATTTTTTGCTTAATTTTGTGTAATTTTTGGTCATTTTGTGGTCAGTTTGAGTCTTTTTGGGGTCATTTTGTGTCTTTTTTGACAAATCCCAAAGTATCAAGTTATTGCTTTACAAGGAGTCTCTGGCTGGGGGTCGCGGACAACATGCATGTTAAATTTTGGGGTTGCGACTCAAAAAGGTTGAGAACTACTGCTGTAGAGGAATGAGATATGATCCATTTTGAGCACGCTTTTTGCAGGTTATCAACTAGGTTTTGCAGTTTGTACTAATTGTTTTGAGAAATGCATTAACTGTTGTGTAAATGTAAATAGTGATGTGAGAAATGCACCAAAGCCACTGAGAAAAACTGACCTTTAACATCTAATATCAATATGTTTAATTTTCAGACTCCTATCCCCCAGCACAGAATGTCACCTGGCAATCCACCAACTTTAAAACCATTCTGATGTGGGAACCCAAACCCTCAGCTGATTACTCCTATACAGTGGAGTACTTCCCGTAAGTATTTCTACATCCAAACCCTGCCCAGCCCTTTTATAAGAAATACCAGCTTAGTTACAGCGTATCCATGAAGTTCATTTATTACTTCCAAAGACAGTTTGAAGTGGTCCGTGTTGACTGAAGCACACTCCCCTGACCTGCCCGCTGAATAACCTTGGAGGAAAGATTAAAGGGATAGTTCAGATTTTTGTACGAGGTACTACTTACCAACAGTGGGATGTATTTTACCTGCAGGAAACAAATGAATGTATTGCTGCAGGCAAAACTTATCTTTACCACCTTGTTGTACCCGTTCATGTGCACGCTATATTTACAATACTAGTGCAGTAGGAAGTATGTATTCATATAGTACAAGATTGTATTTTGTAGCTAATGCTAATGCCTCTTGCTAGTGTAACCTTAAAAAACACTATCTTTCCGTCCGTTTTATGCTTAGCTGTCGGTTAATAAAGTTTTGTTTTTACTGTTTTCAATGGATCAAACTGATGCAGAAGAAAGGGCTTCAATCTCCGCTTAGCATGCTAATGGTGAGATAGCATATTATGCAGTATGCTGCACTAAAAGTACAATAGCATGAACCCAATTAGCTGATATACTATATTGCATGTAAGTATCTCATATAAAAATGATTATGGGCATTACGCTAAGCAACATGAATGTCATCCCTGAATTACATAGTAATGCAACATAAGAAGTGAATAAAGCTAAATCTCCACTTAGCATGCTAATCACGCTACAACAACTTCTGCAACTCCATAAAACACTTACTTTTCATAAGGTACCACACCATCCAGCACATACACATTGAACATTGATATTCGCAGGAAACTATTAGAATACTATTGGAAAATCAAACCTTGTAGCCACTTTAAAACTCCTAAAGATAGGTAGGCTAAATAGACTTACAGATGAGACGAGTCAGGGTGGAAATCCAGAGTCGGAAACACGTCCTACGTAAATAATGATATTTTGAAAAATGAATTAAAAAATCTTCAAAATCGAGGATGCACACCTTCATGCTATGAGCAAGACACATACGAGATCTGAGGTCAGTCTGACTAACGGTCAGAGACACACACACACACACACACACACACACACACATACTCGTCTCCATGTGTGATGGGGACCGACTTTATGATCATCACCTGTGGGGACCACCCTTTCTAAAGGTCCCAGAAATCTGAAAAAAATCAGGTAAACTAACCAGAGCTTTGTTATGCTATACACAACCTCAAATATCTGAATTGATGAAGTAATGTTTTCATCATGCTATGTGGGGACTTCTTTAAAAAACAGATCAACATGGCTCATGAGGACCTCATTTGAAACACACACACATACACACACACAGACGCTTCTTGCTTTATAGATAGATGTGGCAGTAATGGCAGAAGGTTCTATACACTGTAAAACCCAACTTGTTGTTTCAACTTAAATACTTGAGTGTCCATGCTGCGAAATAATTTTATGTCAAGACAACAAAAAAATGGAGTTAGCTCAAATGAATCTTGCTATTTGACTCAATATTTTAGGTTAAAATGACTTTTTGCACAAATCTTTGTTGTATTGAAAAGGAAAAATTAGTTATGATAACAACAAGCAACACCCGAAAAAGTTTTAAATATTGACTGCCAGAAATGGTCTAGTTTTGAACAAAACCAGAACATATTAATTATTGTATTCTGACGTCATGTCTGTGTCTTTACATGTCCTTGTTTATTCTCTCATTGACGTAACGTGTCAGTGTTCATTCATTCCTGACTGTCTGCCTTTAACTATTTATAGGGTTGGAGGGGACAAACAGAGGAACCCTCACTGTATCCGGTCCTCGATGGTGGTCTGTGATCTGTCCAGCTCTCTAACAGACGTGAATGCCTGCTACACAGCTGACGTCCTGTCTGAACCCCCACGGGGGGCCAGCTCGGACCTCATCGAGTTCCCTTACACCAGCTCTCCACGGTTCTGCCCCTACAAAGACAGTAGGTTCTTGTTATTCTACTACCTTAGAGATAACATTTTACCTGTGGCACAGACATACAAACTGTTCAGACACAGTTTCAGACACATCATTCATCAATTTTTGAGCTCAGGAAACAAGGTGATATCACTAAAAAACAATTCTGAAAGGTTGAAGAAACAGTAAAGGTGAACAGCAAAATAATAATCTAATCAGTGATAAACATCCATCACAGTTCACAGAGCCACTTTCTACTTTAGCTTTGACTTACTGTGTTGAATCTGGACGTATAGCGTATATATGGTAGATTTACCACATGGTGACCTGTGATTGGTCGGCTTGGACTTCTTGTGATTTCTCCTGAAAGTGTGATTCAAGTTTGACTCATCGCATTTTTTCACAGCAAATGAAAAAATGTAAATTCGACAGCTGCACATCTGTAGTGGTACAATAATGTGTATCATAAGGTTAAAAAAAAACTCCTCTTCAAATGTTTTGATTAGTTAACTGAGAAACTAGTGAGGTGTGAATCAGAAATGACTTGATAATTGCTAAAACATTACTAATAGGTACTTTCCTAACAATTCTTGTGCTATGTAACTCTGAGATACTACAGAACAGACTTCAAGTTCCTTCATTAATGTCATAAATTATGATGACTGCTTCATCTGTGAGTTATTCATACTGACTACTTTCTTTAGACTCATTCCTGATTAACTGTGAACCAGCAGCTGAGCACCACAAAACAAGCAACATCAAAATCATTACTAATTACCTAAACATGGCCTTTTTAAAACATTTTAAGTAAAGTGATACATTTTACTGGTTGGTTGGTGGGTGGGTGGGTTGGTTATTTGGTTGGTTGGCTGGTTGGTTGGCTGGCTTGTTGGTTGGTTGGTTGGTTGGTTGGTTGGTTGGCAGTCTGGTTGGTTGGCTAGCTGGCTGGCTGGTTGGTTGAATGGCTGGCTGATTGGTTGGTTGGTTGGTTGGTTGGTTGGTTGGTTGGTTGGTTGGCTGGTTGGTTGGTTGGCTGGTTGGTTGGTTGGTTGGTTGGTTGGTTGGCTGGTTGGTTGGTTGGTTGGTTGGTTGGTTGGTTGGTTGGTTGGTTGGTTGGTTGGTTGGTTGGTTGGCTGGCTGGTTGGTTGAATGGCTGGCTGGTTGGTTGGTTGGTTGGTTGGTTGGTTGGTTGGTTGGCTGGCTGGCTGGTTGGTTGAATTGCTGGTTGGTTGGTTGGTTGGTTGGTTGGTTGGGTGGCTGGTTGGTTGGTTGGCTGGTTGGTTGGTTGGTGAGCTGGCTGGCTGGCTGGCTGGCTGGCTGGCTGGCAGATACATTAGGTACATTACACGGCGTTGTTGATGCTCAGGAAATCAAGGGTGAAACAGACAAACCTTATCTACCTTGTGAAGTATTCACTCAGGGAAAGTTAATCCAAAACAGGAACAGGAGCCTGATGGAAGAGTCATAACAGGAGTTGGAACAGCTATTTGGTGGGACCAATGAGCCAGAGTCTAGAGATGGACATTATCATTAACTGATGATTATTCCAGTGCAGTGTTTGAGTCCTTAAGAAAATAGGAGTGACACAATGCAAACAACAGAGAAGTTTCCTGTTGATATACAGCCCCATACGGGAAGGTTTAGTGTATTCGGTCAGACAATGATGGGAAAAAGAATTACCAGGTACAAGTCAGACATGAGACACAACACCAGGACTACCGTCTGGACGAGATTGGCGCACCTTATTTGACATGACTAGGTGTATTACTAATAGAGATTAAGTTGCCAAGAGGCTGTGTTACCATGCAGTTCAGACAGCTAAACAGATTAACTCAACATATGCCTATTTAATTCTGACGGGAAATCCTTTCCAGGATTTAGAAGTATGAGTCAGTGTGTTATGCCTATAAACAGGATAAAAGAAAACTGGACCCAAGGTGTGAGAAGATGACCTTTTTATCGTACAACAACAACAGCTTACATTGTCTAATTTCTCAGGAAAGTACTGAATCTACACTACAGGCCAAATGTTTGGAAGAAAGATCAAATTTGTACAAAAAAGTTCATAGTTTCATTGGTATACTTTGCAACAAAATAGACATGATTATTTTATAAAGAGTCGCTTATCAGAACACATTTTTACGATAATTTTCTGTTTTTTCTTGCTTAGACTTTACAGCCTCCTCTGGCTTTAACAACAGCACGGCATATACGAGGCATTCGTTTATATTTCTGAGCCTTTTTGCCGTTTATATACCACATAATATTTACTATACTCATGTTTGGTATTTGGTATTTTCTCAGCAGAACTTCAACATGATCTGACAATTATTTTTTTCACTTTAACCCACTTTATTAACATATTGAGCCTAAAAATGCACAGAAATCATGAAATCTGAGATAAAAATGTTACTATTTATGACATAAAAACCACAAATATGCTCAATGAACTGTTTTAGACCTGAAAAATGTAAAACATAGGTTGCAAATATGAACATATAAAGGTAAAATTCAAATGTAATAAAACTAAAAAAATTACCATAAAAACATGTTTATTTATAGGAACAGTGTTAGATGATTAGAGCCCTTTTTTCCCATTTTTACAGAATGCAACGCCTGCCTCGTCCCATCCTACTTTTACACTTGAATAAATATTTTTGTACTATCAAATTAAAACGATCATATCTTTGGTTTTACATGACGTTAATTTGTTTTTTTACTTTTGAACTGAAGTTGTGACTCTTCCAAATCTTCTCAACCCTAAAACTAAGCCCTTCTTTTCTTTTATTAACATTTATTTAGCAATGGTCTGCTAACATCAATGTATACACTACTGGTCAAAAGTTTTAGAACACACCAACTTTTCCAGAATTGAATTGAAAATGATGCAGTTTAATGTCTCAGTGTACTCTGAAATTAATGCACATTTGCAACATTAAAATTCTTTATTGAGCATGATAGTGTTTTGAAAGTAAAAAAAAAGATTCAAGTTGACACATTTGCACCAAAGACACAAAATGACCAAAAAAAGACACAAAACGACAAAAAAAAGATACGAAAAGACAAGATGACTAAAAAAAGACACAAAATGACCAAAAAAGACACAAAATGAGTAAAAAAAAGAGACTAAAAGAAACAAAATGACTAAAAAAGACACAAAATGACTAAAAAAGACTCAAAAAGAAACAAAATGACTAAAAAAAAGACACAAAATGACTAAAAAAAGACACAAAATGACAAAAAAGACACCAAAAGACACAAAATGACTAAAAAATGACACAAAATGACAAAAAAGACACAAAATGACTTACAAAGACATGAAAAGAATTCAAAAATGGACAAAATAGCCCAAGACTCCATAGAGTTAAGTTGTTAACCCATTTCTTGTTCCCTGAAAAAGGCCTACTTGTATAATTCTGAAATGTACGTTATATTTCACCTTTTTTTATTTACCATTTAAATGGTTCAATTCAATAAAGTCTGATCATGCAATAAATGCATCCAAAAATCCAAAGAATTCATACTTGTATTTTCATTGTGAACAGAAAATTGAGGATTTTTGGCCTATATTGTCTTTGCTTCCAAACTTTTGTCCTGTAGTGTACATCCAACCCCTGACCGGCCTTTTAACAAATGATATCTAAGTTTCAGTGTATAATAAAGTTCATTTATCACTCACAGAGACAGATTGAAGTGGTCAGTGTTGACTGTAGCTCACTCCCCTGATATGCCCGCTGAGTAATGTTGGAAGAAAGAAAAATGGCGTGATCACAGTGACTTTGGCGTGCAAAATAAGGCGAGCAAGGCCAGGAAAAATAGTGATGTGGTTCCAGAACATACTCAGCAGCAGCTTCCTGTAAATAAGCCTGAAGTGCACAGCAAAGCTCGGAAACAGGGAAACTGGAACTCTAATGACTCGACAGAAAAAACTAACCCTGTAAAGCCTGAAGCATGACATAATTGCCAGTGTTTGCAGTGTTTGAGTGTTTATTGAACCTGCTGACCAAAAAAAAAGATTATATCCATTTGCGGTAACACTTTATATTAAGGAACACGTATTCAACATTAATTAGTTGCTTATTAGCATGTTAATAAGTAACATATTGTCTCTTAATTAGTCATTAAGTAGCTATTAATGCCTTATTCTGCATGGCCTTATTATACAACCAGTAAGACATTAACTAAGAGTTTTCCCTCAATAACCTCAAAATTATTGATTATTAGTAGTGCTTATTTCCTTGTTAAGTGAAGGCAGAAATGCTTATCCAAAATCAATATATTTCTGAGTTAAGACATCTTTCTTCATTTATAATTTGGATCAACTTAATAAAACAATGGACATGTAACATTTATGGTGGTTTTGAGTTTCTTTTTGGCTATTTTGAGTCTTTTCAAGGTGGTTTTGAGTCTCTTTGTGGTTGTTTTGAGTCTATGATCATCTATTTTTATTTCTCTTTGTGTAATTTGACAACAAGCTACAAGTTTAATTATGTTGAACCAACTCAAGTGGTCAAATGACTCTATTTAAGTTGCTATAACTCCTTTATTTTACTTTCTTTCTACTCAGAAAAGTCCATGTTACCTCAATTTTATTGAGTATAAGTAACTTATTTCACTTAAGTCAGACATATTGTGATACAATATTAAGTTTCATTACCTTAATACTTTTCCTTGTTAAGTGAAGGCAGAACTTTCTGAGTTAAGACGTCTTTCTTCATTTATAATTTGGATCAACTTTTTGAAATAAGTTATCAACTTAATAAAACAATGGACATGTAACATTTATGGTGGTTTTGAGTCAGTTTTTGGCTATTTTGAGTCTTTTCGTGGTGGTTTTGTATGTCTTTGTTGTCGTTTTGCATTTCTTTATGGTCATTTTGAGTCTCTTTGTGGTCATTTTGAGTCTCTTTATGGTCATTTTGAGTCTCTTTGTGTTCATTTTGAGTCTCTTTATGGTTGTTTTGAGTCTCTTTATGGTCATTTTGAGTCTCTTTATGGTGGTTTTGAGTCTCTTTATGGTGGTTTTGAGTCTGTTTTTGGCTATTTTGAGTCTTTTCGTGGTGGTTTTGTATCTCTTTGTGGTCATTTTGAGTCTCTTTATGGTTGTTTTGAGTCTATGATCATCTATTTTTATTTCTCTTTGTGTAATTTGACAACAAGCTACAAGTTTAATTATGTTGAACCAACTCAAGTGGTCAAATGACTCTATTTAAGTTGCTATAACTCCTTTATTTTACTTTCTTTCTACTCAGAAAAGTCCATGCACATTGTTACCTCGATTTTATTGAGTATAAGTAACTTATTTCTTATTTTTTATGCTGAAAAAGCTCATGTTTCGAAGTCATACTAACTAGAGTGTGTATGTTTATGTGACTGCTCGTGTTTCTGAACCTTTCTGACATTGTTATAATTTCTCTTCATGTTTATAAAGCAGAGGGACAGAACTGTGGAAATAACTCCCTCGTTTTAATAAACAGAGATGGTTAGTTAAATGCTCTTTTGGCTGTGATGTCGTCCGACTGTTCCTTTCTAAAGAGCAGACTACTTCACATGCAGTAAACAGCCTCCACTTCTCTCCTCTACAGCTAATATCGGCCGGCCGGACTTCAAGCTGGAGGTGAGTGAGAACAAGAAGAAGACCACCCTGTATGTGACCGACCCGCTCACCGCCGTGTTTCAAGATGGCCGCCAGCTGAACATCAGAGACGTCTTCTCCGATCAGCTGCAGTACAAAGTCACCTACTGGAGAAATAAGAGCACCGGCAAGGTAACGGATGATTACATCAATGCAAAATACAACTCAGATTCAGAAAAAAGTTAAGATGCTCTATAATAAAAACAGAGTCAGTTCAATTCTGAATTCAGAGAAAAACAAAATTTTATCAGTTTGAACATAAAATATACTGTCCTTGTACAGTTTTCAATAGAATACACTACAGGCCAAAAGTTTGGAAGCAAGTTAAATTCTCTGTTCACTATGGCTTTCTTAAAAACCAGCATGTCTTCTTTACATTGTTGGATGTGTTTACTGCATGATCATACTTTACCTTTATTGAATTTAATCATTTTCCTCCATTGACCTTTAGGTAAACATTGATGTTAGCAGACGATTGCTGAATAAATGTTAAGAAAAGAAAAGAAGGGCTTAGTTTTAGGGTTGAGAAGATTTGGAAGAGTCACAACTTCAGTGCAAAAGTAAAAAATAAATCACAGTTTGTATTATTCACTATAGCTGTTTGGCTTTTGAGAGTTTGGATAGAAAAATCCCAATAAATCTCAACTGTGTTCATATCTCTGACAAACTACCACAGAAATGGTTAGAATGAAGCAGGAAAGGAAAGCTGAGGAAAGAAACAAGAGTTCAGATTTATACACAAAGTCTCAGCAATAAAAAGCCCAAAGAGCTGATAATTATAGTAAAAATGTGTTCTAATAAGTGACTCTTTATATAATAATCACCTTTATTTTGTTGCAAAGTATAGCAATAAAACTATGATCTTTTTTTTGTACAAATTTGATCTTGTTTCCAAACTTTTGGTCTGTAGTGTAGATATGTCCCAACTCTCTCTGAAGCACACTCCGCTGACTAACCTTGGAGGAAAGATTAAAGGGATAGTTCAGATTTTTGTACGAGGTACTACTTACCAACAGTGGGATGTTTTTTACCTGCAGTAGATAATGGTCCACGTGTTCCCAGTTTGGAGAACTAGACGTTCCAGGCAGGAAACAAATGAATGTATTGCTGCAGACCAGAACTGACAAAACTTATCTGAACCACCTAAACAAAGGCAAAAATGTTATACCCGTTCATGTGCACGCTGTATTTACAATAGGTTACAGAAATGTTTGTTACTTTCCACAGTTACGGTTTCATTTGGCACTACTTTTTCTCAACTGTAGAACTTGCGGTGTGCTTATGCATGGAACATTGAAGTTCTACGACTGATTAATTGATTGATTGAAATCTTTATTTCGAATATGTACATTTAAAATACCACAACAACAACAACAAAAGAATATTGCATAAGTGAACATAAAGAAAATGTCTGACGAAGCTTCTGTGTGTCTGCAGAAAGTGTCCTTCTCTAAGAGCAACGTGGTGGAGGTGACGGGGCTGGACCCTGGAGAGAGCTACTGCTTCATCATCCAGGCTTATATTCCCAGTCGCAGCCAGGACAAGCAACTGGGAGAGCTGAGTCAACCCCAGTGCTCCACTCAGGACAACCCGTCCATCTTCGAAGGTGAGCCGTCCTCATTTACAGGCTGCAGGCGGGAAAAATGTGCACGGGGCGTTCACTTACCTGTCCCGACACGAGTAAAACACAGTAAAACACAGAACTGACACACCAGCTGACAGGATAATTAAAAGAACGTCCCTGTCCTTCACGCTGTTTGTTAGCAATAAAAAATATTAGGGCCGGGACTTTAACGCGTTAATTAAGATTAATTAATGACACAAAAATGAACGCGTTAAAAAAATTGACGCATTTTAATCACACTTATTTTTGCATCGCGGAACGTTTCTCTATATTCTACTATTTTTCTAAATATATATGTATATATATGTCATTTTGTGTCTCTTTTTTTAGTAATTTTGTCTTTTTTAACTTATTGTGTTGTGTCATTTTGTTTCATTTTGTGTCTTTTAATAATTTTGTGTCTTTTTTTAAAGTAATTTTTTGTCTTTTTTTTTTAATTTTTTGGTCATTTTGTGTCTTTTTTTAGTAATTTTGTCTTTTTTTAACTTATTGTGTTGTGTCATTTTGGGTCATTTTGTGTCTTTTAATAATTTTGTCTTTTTTTTAGTAATTTTTTGTCTTTTTTTATGAATTTTTGTGTCTTTTTTTTTGTAATTTTGTGTCTTTTTAAAGTAATTTAGTTTTTTTCTGTCATTTTGTGTCTTTTTTTAAAGTATTTTTTTGGTCATTTTGTTTCTTTTTTAAGTAATGTCGTTCTTTTTCTGTCATTTTGTGTCTTTTTTTGTAATTTTTTATAATTTGATACTGCCTCCAGTGGCCCCCAGGTAATTTCAGTTTGAGACCCCTGACATTGCCAGTAAAAGTAAAAATAAATCTGATAAATCATTAAGGTCTTCTCATACACATCTACTTTCCTAATTTTGTGTACTATTGCGTGGTGGTTTTCATTTTTATCTTCTTTTTTTTTTTTTTAAGGAATTGAGGCAATTGAGGAATGATCAGGCTGACATGTGACAGACCCTCCTAGCTAAAACATTAGCATAACAGTTCTAGGGTGCCTTAAAATGCTACACATCACATATAGCAGCAGATTTAACAATTCATTTTCTCACCTTTGAGTGTGATGGATCAGTGAATCCTTGTTTCTCCTTTCAGCAACCAGACACACGACACAATGTCTTTTTTAGAAATCCAACAGCACCCTCTTGTGGAAGCAATGTGTTATTGTAGTTATCCTACAATAGGGGTCTCAAACTCTAATTACCTGGGGGCCACTGGAGGCAGTATCAAAATGACCAAAACAAGACACAAAATGACCACAAAAAACCACAGAATTACCAAAAAAGACACGAAATTATTAAAAAAGATACAAAATGACCCAAAAAAAGAGACAAAATGACCACAAAAAGAGACACAAAATTATTAAAAAGACACAAAATTACCAAAAGTAGTCCTTAATTAGATAAGATTTATTTTACTTTTACTGGCTGTGTCAGGGGTCTCAAACTGAAATAACCTTGAGGCAGTATCAAAATTACAAAAAAACAACACAAAATTCCAAAAAAAGACACAAAATGACCAAAAAAAGACACAAAAATACATAAAATGACTGAAAAAAACCCACTAAATTACTTTAAAAAGACAAAATGACAAAAAAAGACACAAAATTATTTTTTTTAAAAGACACAAAATGACAGAAAAAAACTAAATTACTTAAAAAAAAGACACAAAATGACCAAAAAAGACCCCAAATTATTTAAAAAAAGACACAAAATTACTAAAAACACAGGAAAGTAAATGTGGACTCTTATGAGTAGACCTTAATGATTTATCAGATTTATTTTTACAGGCTATGTCAGGGGTATCAAACTCAAATTACCTGGGGGCTGCTGGAGGCTCTATCAAACTAAATTATTATAAAGACACAAAATTATTAAAAAAGACACAAAATTATTATTATTAAAAAGACAAAAAATTATTTAAAAAAAGACACAAAATGACCCAAAAAGAAACAAAATGACCAAAAATAGACACAAATTACTAAAAAAAGACACAAAGTGACCCAAAAAATACACAAAATTACTAAAAAAGACCCCAAATTATTTAAAAAAAAGACACTAAATTACTAAAAAAGACACAAAATGACTAAAAACACTCATATAAAACTCACATTAAACTTTCATATCAAGGTGGGGGCCACAAAATATCATCACGAGGGCCACAATTGGCCCACGGGCCGCAAGTTTGAGACCCCTGCTCTATGTGTGCTGCAATGTAAATAGTCTAACTAATGTCCCTAGTTCCATCTGCACATGGTTTTAGTATTTCATTGTGAACTAAGCTCCTATAATGTAAACTTGTCCTGTTTCGTCTCCCTCAGTGTATTCTGTGGGTGTGATCGCGTCGGCCATCTTCCTCATCCTGCTGCTCATCGGCCTGGTCGTCGTGGTGACGGTGGTCTGCTGCAAGCGCAGGAAGAACGCTCTCAAAAGTGGAAAAGACGGAGTTCCTGTTGAGAACGTCCTCTAATCTGTCAAACACTGGAATCAAACCTTCTTTTAGTTTCTGTGAAACTGTCCTTTTCTTTCTTCTTTTGATCATTTCAAGCTGCAGAAAAAGAGACTTTAGGAAAACACTGTTTGAACACTCCGCTGCTGGACACACTATCACACTGCTGACGCTGTAATATATCATTCCTCCTCTTTTATATGTTGATTGGTACCTCTGATGACTCTAGATGGACACACTAGTACAAACTGATTTATTTATTCTATTTTATAGGGTGTTTTCTAACTTGAAACGGCTGTCATGGTGAGGTGTTTTTTATTTTTTAAACTGGTGAAAGCAACACTTTATGGGTTAATCAAGACCAAGTATATATTATTTTTGTATCTGATTCTTAACTTATTGTGTTAAAATGAAATTAACATATTTGTATATGATGCTATTATTTTTTTTTATTTTTAGCAATTTTATTCTTTTTACAGATTGTTGATTAATTAATTATTTGGTGACATGTTGAAGTAATAAATATTTTACAAAATAAGAGTTTTGTGTCTGTGTTTGTGTTAGTAAATTCAACATAAATCAAGCTTTGGTATTTAAGTAACTTATGCTCAGAACAATGTTGAATTTGCTTTAAGAACCACATCAACTGAAAATCAGAAATGCTAACGCATGCTAACACTAACGGCTAATGCTAACGCTCCAGGCTGAGAAACGCCAATCTGAAGCTTGCTGTCCTGTGTTTATTGAAGGTAACCATCGGCAACAAGATTATGTGTAAAAATAGTTCGTTCTATTTAGGGTTTTTTGCAAAACTATTTGTGGGAAGTAACCAGGCGGCAACCTCCTGGTCTGAGCAGGGAGGCAAACCAGGAAGTGCCTTAAGTTGCATTCTAACGAAAATTCCAGCAGGGGGCGCTAAGTTTGGGTGCAAAAGCATTTCTGTCCATTCATTTCAGTGCAAAAAGAGAAAAATCTCACTTGATTTATTACCTCAGACATTTTTTTCAGGACAACACTATGGTCTCAATCACTAGTAAAAAATCTTCTTCAAGACAATCTGATGTTAATAGTGTAAATAATGGCCCCATTTAGAAGAAAATAGAAGATAAAGAATCGTATGATTTGGGTTAAGGTGATGTCACGGTGACTAAAGTTGATAAGTTTAACAAACCACAAACGCGACACACAAAAAAAAATCAGCCTCTTGGTGAAGAGAACTGTTGAAAATCAACTCTGCACAAAGCAAACTAAACTTCAGCATATCAATATTTCGCTTTTGCAATTATGTGAATTCAACTGTTAATCTAGTTCATTTTTTTTACCTAACTTTATCTAACTTTTATTTGCTGAAGCTTCTTGTTCTTGCACTGTACCATTAGCTGTAATACTGCTAATGTTCCTGCTGTGGAATAAATAAATAAAAGGATCTTAAACATGGAAAAAGCGGTGAAAAATATGACTTAACTACCAAGGTTGGTATTGTATTAAACAAATCCATCTTTACCATACTGTCATACTGAGAATGGCCTCTCATTCTCCTGTCCACTCTTCTTTATTGGCATTAATCCCAACAACAACTTCCTGTTACATTTATGTAAAGTATAATGTGTTAGGTCTAAAAACTGTACTTGTCATCATTCATTTATCAGTTTTAAATAAGTTGAATTAACATAATCAGGCAATAAACATCTCATGATTTTTTTTTCTTAAAAGACAAAATTTTCAGTTTTGGTTATTAAACTGATTATGAACGGCAGAATGGTGCGCTACTTGAAAAGTTGCTACTGTGATGAATCGTAGGAAAAAAATCCTCTACTTTCCTTTCGTAAGGCGGCTCCGGTCCAGTGTTTCTGATTCTAACGGAGATAAGAAATGAAGCAGTGAAGCTCCTGTCTTTAGCTTTTTGCAAGGACTAAATAGGAGACAAACACATGTGGCCTGTACCTGCCGAAAGGCTAAACAGGTAGTGAACAATAATAAAACAACTTAATTTTGTCCCATTCTGTCCGGCTGAGCACACACCAGGAGCATTTGGGCAGAATCCATATTTTTTATTTATTTTTTTTAACCAATATAAGCCTATGGGAAAAGTCTTTCTGGCCACTAACTTCCTGTATCTGTGTCATGTGGATTTAGTTAAAGCCTTTGGAGACTCACAGCAGGATTTTGTGTTTGATTCCAATGGAGATAATGAAAGGGAGGACAGGATTCAGGGTTCATGAATAAAAAAAATGGGTCCAATATTTTCTTTGAACACAGATTACGACTTATTTTGTCCCAGAGTTACCAGTTTCATTTCTCCCTATACAACTCCAAAGTGTGAGTAAATAATCTGTAGTGTAAAAGAGCCTTGAGTGGTCGATCTGACTGGGAAAAAGGAAATATGAGTGCAAACCCATTAACCGTTGGAGACATCAAAGTGTTTCCTGGTGATGATACCCATGAGTCATTTTCTCAGAATTACAGTGTTTAACTTTCGGGAATATCTAATGGATTATTTCTATCATCACGGAGGAAGAGTCAGGACCGAACAGTGAAAACGTGACAGAGGAAGCAAGTAGGCCTTCATCGCTGTAACCGTATGATAACTTGATATTTTGAGGAGACAAAATAATTAACAGTTTCCTTGGAAATAACAGTCAATAAGAAGAAGAAGAAGAAAAGAAGAAGCACACTTTTGTTATTTTGAGGAGATTAAAATAAACCCCCACTGGAAATCATCCCCAGCCTTCACTGCTATTAGCTTCCGTTAGCTTCTATTAGCTTTCTTTTAGCTTCAGTTAGCTTCCGTTAGCTTCAGTTAGCTTCCGTTAGCTTCTGTTTGCTTCTGTTTGCTTCTGTTGGCTTCCATTAGCTTCTATCAGCTTCCGTTAGCTTCTATTAGCTTTCTGTTAGCATCTTTTAGCTTCAGTTAGCTTCTATTAGCTTCCGTTAGCTTCTATAAGCTTCTGTTGGCTTTCATTAGCTTCCGTTAGCTTCTATTAGCTTCAGTTCACTCCTATAAGCGTCTGTTGGCTTCTATTAGCTTCCGTTAGCTTCTGTTCGCTTTCATTAGCTTCTATCGGCTTCCGTTAGCTTCTATTAGCTTTCTGTTAGCATCTTTTAGCTTCAGTTAGCTTGTTTTAGCTTCTGTTCGCTTCTATAAGCTTCTGTTGGCTTTCATTAGCTTCTATCAGCTTCTGTTAGCTTCTATTAGCTTCAGTTCGCTTCTATAAGCTTCTGTTGGCTTCTATAAGCTTCTGTTGGCTTCCGTTAGCTTATATTAGCTTCCGTTAGCTTCTATTAGCTTCGGAGAGACAACACACAGCCAGAAAACATCACTTGGGACGTCTAGGAATCATGTTGGCCATACATTTTTCCATATGTGGACACATAGGACACAGTTCATGGTGACATGGAGCCTCAAAGACTAGTGTGATATCTACAGGTGTGTCTCTCTCTTTCTAGTGAAGATATGACTGTGAATCATGTGCTGACATGATTAAAGCACTGTAGAATACTTCCACCTGGACTCAAACAAGTTTCTTCTCATAATAGCACTGGACAAATTAATAATTAATAAACAGGACTTAAGTAATCATTTCAATAGAAACTAAAGGAAAAACAAGTAATAAATGAAACAAATGATTAAAAACATTGTTTTCTAGCTAGAACTTGTGCAAAGGCGTAATGGACTGTTATCAGAGCAGTGCATCAGTTGCTGACGGCAGCGTTCAGTTACGAGCCAAACTCATTCGTTTCCTCTGTGATGGGCTTGAACTCGTAGTTCCCTCTCCCGTCCATGTGGAGATAAAACTTCAGTGAGAGAGATAAAAAAAAAAAACAGAGAGGGGGGAAAAGGTCAGAAAGTCTGGTAAAAATACACTTAAAATCTACTCAGAGAAGGAAACTTTCATGACAAAAACAAGAGAATGAGAATTAACTGGCATCGAAATGACAGAATTAATATGGCTGTTAAATTCTGAGGATTTATTTTGTGAAAAGTAAACTTTGAGTCAGTACCTCGTGGTGTTTCCACAGAGATTTTCTGTGGGACACTGTGAACAAGGTGATGCCCACCTGTGGATCAAAGGACACACAATTAGTACAAAAAATTAGTACAAAAGGTAGAAACCTACGAGAAGACTAGAAGACTTGACTAAAAGAAGTAGAAAACTACCAACATCTAAGTCACTCAGTACGTTTACATGACACTTGAAAAAAACAAAAAACTAATTATCGCCTTAATCCGACTATAAATGGAAAAAAAATTCCAGCAGGGGGCGCTAAGTTTGGCTGCAAAATCATTTATGTCCATTCATTTTAATGCAAAATAAGAAAACTTCTCACTTGATTTATTACCTCAGATTTTTTTTTTTTCAGGACAACACTATGGTCTCAATCACTAGTAAAAAATCTTCTTCAAGACAATCTGATGTTAATAGTGTAAATAATGGCCCCATTTAGAAGAAAATAGAAGATAAAGAATCGTTTGATTTGGGGCGGGGCTACCTTTGATTGACAGGTCACTAACAAGGCGAGCCGTCATCAGGAGAGAAGCAGAACAATGCGTATCCACGGCAACGTGTCAATAAAGTTATAACCAGCACAAAAGCATACTAACTTTTAGTATCCATCACAGACACGATTATCTATTACACCATTAAAGTTTCAGCTGGTCTAGTTCAGAGATGGACTGTGTGTGTGTGTGTGTGTGTGTGTGTGTGTGTGTTCTTGTACTTCCTACATAGTGAGGACCAGAACATGTTTTTAACCAACAGAGTGAGGACATTTTTGCAAAGTGAGGACATTTCGGCCGGTCCTCACTTCTTTAAAGGCTTTTTTGAGATTTCAGTCTTTGTTTTAAGGGTTAAAGGTTACATGATAATGATAATTAACTGAAACTGTATTGTGTGGTTACAGAACTAACTAAAATTATAGTGAAAATGTCCTTCGTTTTCATCTTTGTCAACTTTTTTTCATACATAATGAAGATGCATAAAGCAAAGGAAATAAAGGCAAAATTTACTGTGACCTCTTTTAATCTCCCACCCAACAAATACCCCATTACAACAAACTACAACTAATAAAAACTAAAACTAAAGCATTTCATGAAATAAATACTAAACTAAAACTATCAAACTCACTCTAAAAACTGATTAAAAATAACTGAAATTGAAAACAAAAATTCACAACAAAATTTGCACTAAAATGAATGAAAAATTCAAAACTATTATAACCTTGCAAGGGAATTCACTGTTACACTGAGGGTCCTCACAAAGACAGAAGTACAACACTGTGTGTATGTGTGTGTGTGTGTGTGTGTGTGTGTGTGTGTGTCGTACCGTCCTGCAGTGGCTGTAGATGTAATCTTCCACATCTACACTCACTGCGCTGGTGCACTCATCTAGAATGGCGAACTGGGGCTTGTGGTAAAACAGTCTGGCCATCTGCAGAGAAAAAAACAAAAAACAGAAACTCTTATCATCTGCAGACTGAATTATTCCTGAATGGAAAGTCAAGAAAAAGCCATGAATCCAGTCTGAGTGGGACTAGTCTAGTCTGGTCTAGTCCTCCTCTGTGCTGCTGACAGATTTAAAGGTCTGTGGGGATTTGATCTTCTTAAAGTTGCTACAAGAAAATGTCATTTTGGGTTGATTTTGGCAGCCCCTGGGGTCAGAAGCAGGAGTGATTTTTCCATGAGCACCACAGCCAGATTTCTTTAGAAAACATCTAATTTTACTGCAGCGAGCTGACAGATGGTGTTCTGGTTCTCCAGTGGCTCCTTTTCCTCCAACAACACGGGCCTGGTGTTGCGTCTTCAGTGGAAATTCTCATGCTTGAATTAATCACAAAGCATTGCTAAGAAAAATGCTGAAATATGAAATGATGTTGTCTTAAAAATCTGAACGTTCAAATGCATTGTGTCTCTACAATCCACACATGCACATGCATCATAAATTCAGAAAAAGTTAAAAAAGCAACTTAAATGTTCTGTTCACAATTGCTTTCTAGGGGGGTTAAGGGGGTTACTTTAAAATCACCCAGAGGTTTTACAGGCATTTTTTACAGGTGTTTTAGGCCTAAATGGGTAAAAAAAAAAAAAAAAAAAAAAAAAAAAGACACAAAATTACCCAAAAAAGACACAAAATTACAATTAAGCAAAAAAGGACTGAAGTTGACCACAAAATGACAAAAAAAATGACCACAAAAAGACACAAATTGACCAAAAAAAAAAAGGACACAAAGTTACTAAAAAGACACAAAATTATTTTTAAAAAACTTCAGGTTTTAGGGGGTTATTTTAAAATCGCCTAGAGGTTTTACAGGCATTTTTTTCAGGAGTTTTAGGCCTAAACGGGTTAAAAAAAAGACAGAATTATTTAAAAAAGACACAGAATTACCAAAAAGACACAGAGTTACTAAAAAAAGACAGAATTACAAAAAAAGACACAGAATTACAAAAAGGACATAAAATGACTAATGGGTTAAAAAAAAAAGACACAAAATGACCAAAAAAAGACACAAAATTACTAAAAAAAAACTTCAGGTTTTAGGGGGTTATTTTAAAATCGCCCAGAGGTTTTACAGGCTTTTTTTCAGGAGTTTTAGGCCTAAATGGGTTAAAAAAAGACACAAAATTACCAAAAAAAGGACATAAAATTACAACAACAAAAAAAGACACAGAATTACCAAAAAAAAGACACAAAATTACTAAAAAAAGACACAAAATTATTAAAAAAGACACAAAATTA
Source organism: Centropristis striata (assembly GCF_030273125.1). Lineage (NCBI taxonomy): Eukaryota > Metazoa > Chordata > Actinopteri > Perciformes > Serranidae > Centropristis > Centropristis striata. The sequence goes on from NC_081539.1 coordinate 3,844,822, forward strand.
CTGAAAAAAATACATAAAATGAAAAAAAAAACCCTTCAGGTTTTAGGGGGTTATTTTAAAATCGCCCATTGGTTTTACAGGCATTTTTTTCAGGAGTTTTAGGCCTAAATGGGTTAAAAAAAGACACAGAATTATTTTAAAAAAAAAACCAGAATTACCAAAAAAAGACATAAAATTACAAAAAAAACCCTTCAGGTTTTAGGGGACACAGAATTACTAAAAAAAGACACATAAAATCACCAAAAAAAGACACAAAATTACTAAAAAAAGACACAAAATTACCAAAAAGACACAAAATTACTTAAAAAAAAATAAATAAAAAAAAAAAAAGACAGACAGACAGAATTACCAAAAAAAGACACAAACTTACGAGGAAAAAAAAGACACAAAATTACAAAAAAAGGACATAAAATGACAAAAAAAACCTTCAGGTTTTAGGGGGTTATTTTAAAATCGCCCAGAGGTTTTCCAGGCGTTTTTTCAAGGCCTAAATGGGTTAAAAGAGAAATCAAGCAGTGAGGTAGAGTCCTTACAGCCATCCTCTGCTTCTCTCCTCCACTGAGGACGTCCATCCAGTCCTGGATGGAGTCCCAGCTGCCCTCCCGGTCCAGGATGTGTCCCAGCTGGACGTTGTCCAGGTACTCCTTCAACACCTGGACACACACACAACATGATGCATGTCAGTAGAAGCACATAGAGTGTTTAGTGCTCTGAGTGTGTGTGTGTGTTGGTACCTGATCAGAGATCCCTTTCCTCCTCTGCTCATCAGCTGTATCCGGGTAAATCACCTGGTCCCTCAGAGAACCCAGAGTCATATAGGGTCTCTGGACATAACAGAACAGGTTTACATTAATTATTACAATGTTTAACACTCCAGTTGTTGACTCCTACAGGTGCATCTCAATAAATCAGAATATCATAGATATCCATATGGTGTGCTTGGTGTTTTCATTTTTGATGCTGCTGTAATTTTGTGCAATTAAAAAAAAATTATTTCTATTTTTGTCACGTCCCCCTTTAAAAAAAACAAATATATTACATTAACAGTAATAAATACTTGTCTAATGTATATATTATTTAATTCCATACTTTTACTCCACTTTATTTACCTGCCGTTTTTTTTTATTTTTAGATTTAACAGAAAAAAAACGTTCATTTAAACATCCATTTAAAGTGATTAGACATTTTAGTTACTAGTTGTTACCTCTGTGTATTCATGTGTAGGTGTACCACAGGTGCATCTCAATAAATCAGAATATCATAGAAAGTTTATTTACAAAATGACACAAAAAATTAACAAAAAAAAGACACAAAATTACTTAAAAAAGACACAAAATTACTTAAAAAAGACAAAATGACCCAAAAAAGACACAAAATTACCTAAAAAAGAAAAAAAAAGACACAAAATGACCCAAAAAAGACACAAAATTACCTAAAAAAGACCAAAAAAGACACAAAATGACCCAAAAAAGACACAAAATTGCCTAAAAAAGACCAAAAAAAGACACAAAATGACTCAAAAAAGACACAAAATGACCAAAAAAGACACAAAATGACCAAAAAAAAGACACAAAAAGACACCAAATGAGAATACATGTGGGAGTGTCGCAATGCAACATGGGACTTTTACATAATTTTCTAATGTATTGAGATGCACCTGTATATTTTAAAAATGTTTATTTATACTTGAATTTATATTGGATATGGATTTCTTGCTGTTGTTTGTGGTGAGCAGGAGGAATGTTTACCTGTGGAACATAGAAGAGCTTCCCTCTCTCAGGTTTGGTCAGGTTTCCTCCAAACAGAGGCCACAGCTTTGAAAAAACAACATACAGAACTGATTTATATATCAAAGACAAAAACAAACATATTTAGAAAATATACATATATACACTACTCACAAAAAGTTAGGGATTTATATTCATAAAATGATTTATAAACGAAAATGTTTTCTTTCCAATTCTAGTTTTCGTTATTTCGTGAGTTTTCGTTAACTATAATAACCTTGGAAGTTGCTGAGACATTGACATTTTTTGTTAGCTTTTGTTTCAATAAATTGTTTGAGATGAAGAAATTACCAACTGCATGCTTCTACTTAAATGCCCTACTATAATGATATAATATAATATTACTGTCGTATTAACTTTTTTACATTTTCCATCAATTTCACCCAAAAGTCAAATATCCCAAACTTTTTAGGAGCAGTGTATAAATGACTCTACAGACCAGAATAATGAACTGTAGCCAACATTGAGTGTTCCTCACCTCTCCGAGGACTCTGAACAAAGAGCTCTTCCCACAGCCGTTTGGTCCACAGACCAGAACGTTGGTACCAGATTTCACCTGCACAGACACAAACAATCACCACACAGCATGCAGAAACAGTTCTGCTATCACTCAGTTTAACTAATGTCTGTAAAATCCTGCATATCTGCATTCAAAACAAGAATTCAACTTAACATTTCACACCAATAACTTGATGTACCGTATTTCCTCAGATAGTAGCTAATAGTAGCCGGGGCTTCTATTAATAAAGCATCAGTTTGGGACCCGGCTAATAATAGGGGCAGGCTTTTATTTGAAGGAGGTTTTTATTAAAAAAAAAGAAAATCAGAGCAGCTCTGACCGGCACTTTTTAGAGTGTTTTACACAGCGCATTGTAGCCAGTTACCCGGATAATTTTGTGTCTTTTTAAAAATAATTTTGTGTCTTTTTTTGGTCATTTTATGTCTTTTTTGGTCATTTTGTTTCTTCTTTAAGTAATTTAGTTTTTTATCTGTAATTTTGTGTCTTTTTTGGGTAATTTTGTGTCTTTTTAAAATAATTTTGTGTCTTTTTTGGTAATTCTGTGTATTTTTTTGTCAATTGTGTCTTTTTTTGTAATTTTGTGTCTTTTTTTGGTAATTTTGTGTCTTTTTTTAGGTAATTTTGTGTCTTTTTTTAAATAATGTGTGTCTTTTTTGGTAATTCTGTGTATTTTTTTGTCAATTTGTGTCTTTTTTTGGCCTTTTGTCTTTTTTAAGTAATTCTGTGTTAGAGTTAGGATTTAAATTTAAGGTTAGGCCTTGTAGAGAGAACTGTTTGGGGTTAAGGTAAACTTGGGCTCATGTTAACAACTTAAAGGAGGACTGGTTGGGTTTTTTTTTAAATAATTTTGTGTCTTTTTAAATAATTTTGTGTCTTTTTTGGGTCATTTTGTGTCTTTTTTGGTAATTTGGTTTCTTCTTTAAGTAATTTAGTTTTTTTATGTAATTTTGTGTCTTTTTTTGGTCATTTTGTGTCTTTTTTTAAGTAATTTAGTGTTTTTTTCAGTAATTTTGTATCTTTTTTAATAATTAAGGTAAACTTGGGCTCATGTTAACAACTTAAAGGAGGACTGGTTGGGGTCAGGGGTCAGGTTGGTGCAGGTTAAGGTAAGGGGGACACATATCGACGGGGGAACAGACTTTGACATAACACCGGTAAGACACCCGGCTTATAAAAGAGGCCGGCTTTTATATTAAAAATTGCTTTTACACCCGGTTACTAAATGAGGCCGGTCATTAATAGGGGCCCGGCTTTAAATTGAGGAAATACGGTCAGTATCCAATCACTAAATCAGTCAATCACAGCGAGCCTGTCCTGGTAATGACGATGAATTTACCTCAAATGTGAGATCTTTGATCAAAACGTCTCCGTTGGGTGTTGCTAGAGGGGTGTGGTCAAATCTGAAAAATAAACACATGTTGCTTTAAAGCTCAGCTCATGAAATTAATTTAAAAGAACTATGCAGTTTAATATTGAAGTGCAGAAAAATGGACGTACTTGATGATGTTATCTCTGTTGATAATGTGACCGTTTCCAGGCACCAGTTGGACTTTCTCTTCACTGTCTGATTCTTTAGTGAGAGGAATAAATAAAACACTTATTATTATTCACTGTTTGGCTGCACAACTTCAGTTATTTGACTCATTTTCGTCACGTATTTCTTTGCCATGAGGAGTCGTGTGTACCTTTCTCCTGGTTGGAGACCATGGTGCGCTCATATTTGCCAGCGTTGAGTTCCTTCAGGACTGTTATCAGTTCAGTGATACGAGACGTGAATCTGTGGACGACGTAAACAATAAGAAAAATCAACACATCAGCATTTCAATTGATCAGAAACCAGGCGGCAACCTCCTGGTCTGAGCAGGGAGGCAAACAGGAAGTGCCTTAAGCTGCATGCTACAGAAAAATTCCAGCAGGGGGCGCTAAGTTTGGCTGCAAAAACATTTCTGTCCATTAATTTCAATGCAAAATGAGAAAACTTCTTTTCTTTTTTTAAGACAACACTATGGTCTCAATCACTAGTAAAAAATCTTCTTCAAGACAATTTGATTTAATGGCAGGTCTCAATCAAACATATATTACAATTTAGAGCACGGGTCTCAAACTTGCGGCCCGCGGGCCAATTACGGCCCTCGTGACGATATTTTGTGGCCCCCACCTTGATATGAAAGTTTAATGTGAGTTTCATATGAATGGCACTTTACCGTGTTGTGTGTGGAAGGTCCCTTTATTTACTTTTTTGGGTAATTTTGTGTCTTTTTTTTAAATAATTGTGTGTCTTTTTTAAATAATTTTGTGTCTTTTTGGTAATTCTGTGTCTTATTTTGGTCATTTTGTGTCTTTTTTAAAATAATTGTGTCTTTTTTTGTAATTTTTTTGTATTTTTTGGTCATTTTGTGTTTTTTTTTTTTAAAGTAATTTATTGTTTTTTCAGTCATTTTGTGGGTTTTTTGGGTCATTTTGTGTCTTTTTCTAAGTAATTTTGTGTTTTTTCAGTCATTTTGTGTCTTTTTTGGGTCATTTTGTGTCTTTTTTTTAAGCAATTTAGTGTTTTTTCAGTAATTTTGTGTTTTTTCAGTCACTTAGTTTCTTGTTTGGGTCATTTTGTGTCTTTTTTTGGTCATTTTGATACTGCCTCCAGCGGCCCCCAGGTAATAGAGTTTGAGACCCCTGCTCTAAGTGTATGCGTCCCATTGAAGGGGCTCCACACATTCTGAAACAGACTCTTACCCTGAGAGGCGAGTCATCTCTCTCCCAGCCAGGACGATCCTGCCCAGAGCCTGGGACATCCTCAGCAGCATCCTCCCACTCTGGTAGTAGTCCTGCAGGACACAGAGGTCAAGAACATCACAAGATTAGGATTGAGTACAAGAAGTAGAAGAATGAATGAATGTGTGAGTGACTTCTCTGACCTCCAGCAGCTCAGAGTGTGTGCTCTTCAGGTGTCGGGGGTCTGACAGGTTTAGGAATGGGCGGCTGACCACCAGGTAACCCACTACGGTGGCCACATCTGCACAGAAACAAGAAACATTTGACTTCCTGCAGTAAGGCACATTTTACAGAATGACCCTTTACTCTCTGAATGGTTTCTTAACCCTTTGATGCACAACATGGGTCAAAAATGACCCTCATTCATTCCCCATGTTATTTAATGCTGCTGTGTGTTTCTGTGCTCTATCTTTTGATATCAACTTATTTTTGATTGAATATTCCAGGTATTCTTTAAATATCTTGTTTTTGATAACAACAGATCATTATTTCCATTTTGCCTCTCATACTTTATGAAGAAAAAAAGTTTTTGTATTATTACATAGCTAACTACTTGGTTAAGTAGCTTGCTAAGCTAACTACTTAGCCAAGAAGATAGATAAGTAGCAAGCAATTTGCTAATTAGTTAGCTTAGCAAGCTACTTAGCTAAATACTTAGCCAAGAAGTTAGCTAAGTAGTTAGCTTAGCAAGCTACTGAGCCAAGAAGTTAGCTAAGTAGTTAGCTTACGAAAGCTACTGAGCCAAGAAGTTAGCTAAGTAGTTAGCTTAGCAGGCTACTTAGCTAAATACTTAGCCACGAAGTTAGCTAAGTAGTTAGCTTGGCGAGCTACTTAGCTAAAACATGGATATGGGTCATTTTTCACTCATTAGAAGAGTAGTGACACAAAAAGGGATTTTATTCAAAAATAAATCAAGGAAAACATAAAATTAGGATGTATGATGATCAAAAACAAACTAATTGAGGAAAACCTGGAATACTGAATGAAGAAAATGATTTATTACAAAGATATAGAAGATAAAACCTCATACATATCGGGTCACTTTAGACCCATGTTGTGCATCAAAGGGTTAAGAATATTTTTCCTTGTCTGGTGTGAGGGACAGAGGGAGTCATATGCTGCTGAGTCACTTATAACTGGATTTTAAATGTCAGACAGTTATTGCCACATTGATGCTGTGAAATGGATTTAAGGCTGCAGATTATGTTTCATGCACTTTTTAAACACGCCAGGCAGGATTACGTAGTTTAATTGTCACAGAATTCCCTCTCCGGATGCTGTATGAGCTGCTGTTATCATATTTAATGTGTACTTAGGATCTAGTGTGCTTCTCATACAGAGCATACTGATTATTATCATATCATGAGGTCATCTCAAGTGAAGCGCTGTGAATACTTTCTGGAGACCCGGTATCTGGAATGATATGAAATCAATGAAAGACATTTATCTACTTACACTTGGCTATTATGCTGTCCACAAACCCCATGGAAAAACGGAAGAAGATAAAGTTATGCAAGTGGTCCACCTGGAGGACAAAATAAATACTCAAGTTAGGAAAACATACATTATGAAGAAAAACTTTCCAGTGTCACAAAATGACAAACAAAAAAAGACACAAAATGACCAAAAAAAGATAAAAAATGTCAAAAAAAAAGACACAAAATGACAAAAAAAGACACAAAATGACCAAAAAAAGACACAAAATGACAAAAAAAAAAAGACACAAAATGACCAAAAAAAGACACAAAATGACCAAAAAAAGACACAAAATGACAAAAAAAGACACAAAATGACCAAAAGAAAAGACACACAATGACTAAAAAAAATGACCAAAGTTTGAGACCCCTGGTGTAAACAGTCTGTTGGTATAATCATAGTTAATGGTTCATTTAGTAGCAGCAGTTTGCAGTATAGACTGATTGTATGAGGCAGTATGTAACTTCAAATCTAGCAAGTCATTCTACTGTAAATGATTAATGCGGCTCCCTTGGTTGTCTCTGACTTCTCAGCCTGTTAGAAACACTCCTTAACTGTTACTCACCAGCTTCTTAAACGTGGAGTAAATAGTCTGTTTTTCCCTCATGTTCCCGTTGTAGAAGGCAATCTCCTCACTGCAAGAACGGAAAAAACATCAGTGTGATTTTGGAGTAAACGTCTGTACAGTAATAAGGTTTGATCTGTTGATGTTTAGAGTGTTTACCTGTTGGTGATGAGGCGAGAGTTGACGTAGCGGTACTCTCCCTCGTAGCGCTGCTCCGTCACCGTCATCTTGCCTATCGGCCTCCTCAGTCTGGTCAGGAACAGACCTGAGATCAGCAAGTAGGCCATCATGATGCCTGGACCCTGGAGAGGATGATACAACAGAGACAATAAGTCACTTTTATTCATCAAGTTGACAAATAAACACAGGTCTCCATTAGGGCTGGGCAATATATCCATCCACCCATCCATTTCCCCCGCATATCCGGGGCCGGGTCGCGGGGGCAACTTCAAGTTCCAGTTACTTTATTTGTACCCAGAGGTAGATTTTGTTTGCAGTATAGAGTCCTCATACACACACATTAGGGTTGTCACAATACTAAAGTTTTCAACTCGATACTCGATACCATTTTCGACACCACAAGGATAAAAACAAAGACCACAAAATTTAACAGAAATATTTTTATTAACAAGAAAAATACAACATGTAAAAATGAACAGAACCAAAGGTTAAATATTTATAATAAAAAACAGTTGTGCAAAAAGAAACTGCAACTATGATAACAAGCTTCAGGTCTGAGGTAGTGCAAAAAATAAATAAATACAATAAACAACAACAATTAGAACAATATTTTGAGGTTGTATGCTGTGCACAATATTAGGCAAGCTTGATAAAAAACTAACAATAACTTAACTTAAGTGTTCATTCCTTGGCTAGGTATTGATATTTTTGAAAATGAGTATCGTATCCGGATACGGTTTTTGTATCGATACTTTTGACAACCCACACACACACACACACACACACACACACACACACACACACACACACACACACACACACACACACACACACACACACACACACACACACACACACACACACACACACACACACACACACACACACACACACACACACACACACACACACACACACACACAAAAGAGGCACATATAACACATCATTCAATTTAAGACAGTGGGAGTTAAGAAATGGCAAATTAAATAGAAATTAAATTAAATAAAAAATTAAATTTAAAAGTTCTTACAGGTCCAGACTATACTTAGATGTTGATGTGAACTAAAATACGAATAGCAACAAAATAAAAATAAAAATAAAATGAATAAATAAAACAGCAAAATAAAATAAAACTTGTTTAGGTTGTAAAAACATAGATAAAGGTTAAAATGTATATATAGAAATAGTAAACACATGCATAAAAGCAACAATAAATAAACACCTGTGCAAAGCACAGCTGTGACTTGTTCCTCAGTGTAATGGCTGCAGGGACAAGCATCGATATATTCTTAAAAGTGATATGGAATTAGGCCATATCGCATGTATCAATATAGTTTAAAAAAATAAAAATCTTTATATATCAATGCTGATGTTTGTCATATTTAGCATGCTAAGCGGAGATTTAGCTTTATTCACTTCTTATGTTGTATCTCCCACTATATGAATACATACTTCCTACGGGCACTGCACTAGTAAGTATAATAAAAAATAAAAAAAATATCTAGGAAAAAACAGGAAATCTTATGTAATTGGGTGTGTTATTATAATGTATTTCATAGACTGAAGGCAACATGCAAGTAACAACTTCCTTACCTGAACACCGATGGCACTAGCCAGCTTGAAGATGTACAGACCGATATCCAACAGAGGCTGCAGAAAGAAAACAGAGTTACAAATAAAACTACAAGATCTTACTGAGTAACTGTTTAGGAGTAGCTGAGATCAAACTCAAGAAGATTAAAGAAACAGAAGTGGTTGCCATCCAAATCATAGCATTGGTTTTGTTAACTGTGGAGTGTGTTGGTACCTTGCTGAGGTTGGAGTACAGGTCCACCACACTGTTGCAGAACTTCTCCACATCCTGTGTCAGCAGCTGGTCTGCATTGGCTATCCGGTTGTCCAGGTTTCCCATTTTGTAGTAAGTGAAACCTCTGAAGGGCAGAATACAGGGGGAAGCTCAAACAAAACAGAAGAAAATGCTTTTTTCTGATGTTAATTAGAAAAACACCATCATGTGTCCCATATTTTGAGCAGTGTCTGCACATCATTTTCAGTTATTGGAACAGGATTCTTTCTTTCCTGTTCCATGTCACCGCAACTGAGCCACAGCATAAGAGTACAAATAATAGTAAAACAAGCTGCAAGCAGAAATAATCTGATCCTTGCAGCTTTACATGACAGATGTACTGCTGGTCATGTTTGTATAATTCCACCACCTTGAACATTTTTGTCCTAAAAGCCTAAATTTGGTGCCTCTCTCACATTCTAATGCCACTATTCCATCTTAATCATTGCACATTTTAATGAATTATTGTAAAGGAGAATAAGGATTCTTCTAGGTTTTATTTAAGGCGTCATATTTTGACAGTTTTTTTTGTAAATCCTGTGGCGGATTCTGCTAACACATCTATATGCTCTTATTTTGAAAGCTACATGTGTTTGCTTTTATTTTGAAGGCGGGTCTAACACGTTCTTACCGTAACGCCTTATGATGTGTTATATTAACAGAGAATAAGGGTTCTTCTAGGTTTTATTTAAGGCGTCTTATTTTGACAGTCTTTTTGTAAATTCTGTGGTGGATTCTGCGAACACATCCATGTGCTCTTATTTTGAAAGCTACATGTGTTTGCTTTTATTTCGAAGGCGGGTCTAAAACGTTCTCAGCGTAACGTCTTATGGTGTGTTATATTAAGACTAAAAGTCTGAACTTGGAGCTCGGAACAACGTTGAAAATTCGTAGACCTTGAACGCACCATTAGCCGGCAGACTCTCTTTGTGTGCTGCAATGTAAATAATCTAACTAACGGAACATTAATCCTCTGTTTTACCGGTGATGTTTGTCGCTGAAAGTGGGGGGGACGGATCAGGATCACTATGAATCTAGTCCCTTGTGCCATCTGCACACAAGGTATAAAGTGGAAACCACATTAGAAATATTTCATGTAAATCAGATCAACGTTGCCACATGAGGCCTACTTCCTGCAGTTAATAGAGCGATGGTTCGATCATCCTGAGCCGACAAAACTGTCTTCCTTTTTGTCCGACAGTCACCAGCCCATAAAAGGTAGATCCGCCTTTTCTAAACTGACACTGGGCTCAGAAAATTACATCTTTAAACTCCTCTCCTGGACTCGGTGCCTTCATTAAACACTACATAGATCCTTACATAAATGCGTCCCAATCAGAGTAGATTAGAACATCTTGTAACATCACTTCACGTTTCTTCTCTATTAATCTTCCTTGATTCCTTCCATCTCATTTTATAGCATTTGAGTTATGCAGGTATGTCACCAGTTTAAAACACATTGCCTTTACTGTTGTGAAGCACTAACAGGACTAACAGGCTGCTATGTGTCATAAGTTACATTTGAAGGTGAAAAGAACAGCAGCTTCTCATTTGTCAATGTTTTATTTGCTGGCAGGCCGTTTATGTTGGTTAAAGGTACGTTTGGTAACCTCAAGGATCCCTTATCTATTAGGAAACATTTAGTCCCCAGGCATTAGCATATATATGTATATCTGGTGATATCTCGTGAGAGGTGTGGCCTTTCATATGTTTCTCTTTAAGTCTTTTGTCTAGAATTTCAAGTTCTTGCTTGAAAATCATCCTGCTTATATATCCTAAAATATTCTTGTCCTTTTGCACATTCTACTTATTTTCATGTATTCCTATTATTATTGTTATTATATTATATACTGTAATATTATTACAATAACATTATTACCATCATATCATCATCTTACCTACCAACGGATCTTCTTTTAACTTCTCAAGTGTCCTTGTTCTATTCTGTGTTTTTTTCTACTGTTGTTTTTATTTATTCTACCTCAGTATTTCATTCTATTGTATTTTATTGTACCATCTATCTATCCATCTGCTTCTTTTTTTGTCAGTTGGCACCAATAAAAGGGTAGTGTAAAGACAGATCTTGTCCTGCAACTAACAATTGTTATGTTAACCAATTAATCTCTTGATTTTTTTTTTATTTTTTACAATCAGTAATTTATTCTGAAAACACTTTAAAATGGCCATCATCACAAATTTGAAAATGTCTTAGAACTTTTATTTTGTCTGACCAAAGACGGTCAATTCAGAATTAAATAAAACTGTGAAAAGCAGCAAATTGTCACTAAGGAAAAGATGGAACCATGGAGTGTTCGATAGTTTTGTTTGATAAATGAAAAAGATGAAATTATGATGACTCGTACTTACTGCAGGTACTGGTCGTACAAGTTCTTTGTGAGCCTCTCGCGGAACCTCAGCTTCAGCTCGTACAGACCCAACTTGAGGAAGTTGTTGACCAAGGCTATCTGGAATGAGCCAGTCACACATAACACATGAACACATCTCTCTTTAGGAGCCATTTGTCTCAATACAGCTGCACAGTGACAGTGAGAGGTTTAGAATGTGAATATTATTTGTTTTACAAATAGAAGAACAGGAAAGGGAATAAAAGAAACATGCAAAAGCAGAAGAAGTATGATTTCACAAGAGCAATACAAACTTAAAAGTTAAAAGAATGATGCTGGAGATGATCTAGGCTTTTCTTATTGTCAACAAACGAACAATGAACTACCAGTAAGTTCTGTGGTTGTATATGAAGCCTGATATGTTTTATTCTTCTGTGTGATACACCTCAATTTTAATATAATAACTAAAAATAATAGAATTACTGACTTGAGGTTGTTAACCTAGCCAAGTTGCCGTTTACATCCATGTCTTTCCAAACATGTGACCATGATCACGAGACCACGACATTTCCCTCAAATGTAATAACTATTAGGTTTGTGGATAAGTGAAAATCTTCAACTTTCAATATTGTAGTACGTTCCAACAAATGTAATAACGCAAAGAATGATGGTTGTTGTGGTGGTGGTTGTTGTTGTTGTATGTTTGGCTATACACACACTACTAATACTGACCGTGGGTGCAAAATCCAGCTGCTGGCTCTGCGCTTGGTTCAGGACCACAGACAGAGGTGTGTGTGTGTGTGAGTGTGAGAGAGAGAGAGAGCGATCAAGAGAGCGAGAGAGAGAGGGAGCGAGAGATAGAGCGATCGAGAGAGAGAGAGAGAGAGGGAGGGAGCGACAGAGATAGAGCAATCGAGAGAGCGAGCAATCGAGAGAGATCAATCGAGAGAGTGAACGAGAGAGAGCGAGAGAGAGCGAGAGAGAGCCATCGAGAGAGCGAGAGAGACAGCGAGCTAGAGAGAGAGCGAGAGAGAGGGAGCGACAGCAAGAGAGAGAGCGAGAGAGGGAGAGGGAGAGCGAGAGAGAGCGATTGAGAGACAGCGAGCGAGAGAGAGCGCGAGCGAGCGGGAGAGCGAGCGAGAGAGCGTGCGAGCGAGCGCTGCACACAGAGTTGCAGCTGGATTTTGCACCGAAGGTAACTAGTGTGTGTATAGGCAAACAAACAACAACAACCACCAGCACAACAACAACCATTATTCTTTGCTTTATTACATTTGTGGGAATTTATAACAACATTGAAAGTTGAAGATTTTCACTTCCCCACGAACGTAATAAGTCCCTGCAAACGTAATAGTTATTACATTTGTGGGAAATCTCGTGTTAAGTTTGTAGTAGGCAGCCGCTATTACATTTGTGGAAAATGTATCACGTTTGTGGGATTATTGCATTAAAAGCTGCAGATTTTTATTATGTTTGTGGTTTATCACGTTTGTGGGCATTATTACATTACATACCACATCTAGCTTGACTGGGGTTCGCTCGCACCTCAGAGTTTTTAGGGTTAGTGCCCATACACACCCCCCTTCAGTAGATTACTGTGGAAAAACCTCTTTGATGACAGAATTTGCACGGATGTAAAGCATTTGTGTCAAGGTCTTACATTACAGGGGAAATGTGCATAATAGCACAGATTTGTTGTTTTTTGTCTATCCACGCCATTTGTTGACAAATAAATAAATGTAGAATATAGCCAGCCTTATCAATTAACATTGAAGCATACAAAGATACATTTGCATAGCAGTGATTGAGTGCTCATGTTTGACCATGCAAAATGGAGTTTTTGAGGTGCATGAAATGATTCAATAAAAATAAATCGCCATCACCAGGAAATGAGTAATTACACTGTTGAAGACATAAATGACTGTTTTCATATCAGATCTCCTATGTACACTAAATAAAACTGCACCAAACTAATATGAGCTAATCATTAACTACAGATGTGTGAGAAAAAAAGATTTATATCATATAGCAATTAGATTTCACTCTTAAGAGTGTGACAAAATAAAAGTTAAAAAAAAAACAACACACTTACAAGTGGCATGAATTTGATAAAGCTGAACAAGAAGGTCTTGAAATCTTTTGTCGAGCGACCGATAATTGCACTGCAAACAACAACATGCAAAAACATGAGCAAACATTGCCAAGAGAGTCAGTGGGACAAATACTGAGGCTTGATACACTTCCTTTTCCTTTTGAACCAATGCAATTTTGTTTACAGTAACAGTGGAGTCCTAAAATGCATGAACTCAGAAATATTATTCAATTTATGTATGTCCATGTTGCTATTATGTTGCACACTTGATTTTTTGAAAATATACTGCACATCTGTAGAGCTATAAACTAGTGTACCTTAAAAAATCCTTTCATGTTAAGCCTTAAAAACACTGTTAAATCTGATACAGTGGATTACGTATCCTTTTCTTTCATTTCTTGCTTAGATTTTTGTGTCTTAAGAGAAGAGCTTCACTGTGACATAAATGAAGAGGGAGTTTTACATTTTGTTAGATCAAGACTAGAATGACGCCTTGCCTTGTCAGGTTGGGGAACTGTGTTTCTGGGACATTAATGAGCAGCACAGGTGCTCCACAAGGCACTGTACTGGCTCCACTCCTGTTCAGCGGACTTCAAATACAACTCTGAGTCCTGCCACATCCAGAAGTACTTGGACGACACTGCTATTGTGGCGTGTATCAGGAATGGACAGGAATCTGAATATAGGGATCTGATAAAAGCCTTCAGTGACTGGAGTCACAAGAACTATCTCCTACTGAACACCTCAAAGACTAAGGAAATGATCAGAGATTTCCACAGGTTCAAGCCCCCTTCAGCCAGTGAATACCTGTGGGGTGGACATGGAGGTGGTGCCAAGTTCTAAGTATCTAGGTGTATACCTGGATAATAAGTTGGACTGGTCCCTAAACACAGACGCTCTCTACAAAAAGGGGCAGAGCCGCCTCTTTTTCTTAAGGAAGCTCAGATCTCTGGACATCCGTAGTAAGATGATACAAAAGATCCATCAGGCTGTCTTATTCTTCCAGAGATTCTACCAGACTAACTGAATTTCCCCTCTGGGATGAACAAAATAATTTTGATTTTGATTTGATTGATTTTTGTGGTTGTAGCCCTCTGTCAACCATCCAAGTTGCAGTTTAAATCCATGACTTTCCAGACTTTTTGTTACTTCTTTCTTACTTCACCACTTCAGCATCCGACCAAAAGTTTCCCCTTCTGATCCTGGGTTAAGGCATTAAATAATGGCAAGAAAAGTGTTTTGGAAAAACATTATGATGTCACAGTGAAATTGACCTTTGGATATAAAATGGCATAACTTTATCCTACTAGATATTAGCCACTATTGAATATGTGCTTATGTTGCTCCCCTATCCTCTTGTTATGCTGCATTTCTTCCATTCCTGTCTCCCTGTCCCGTCCACCCCTTTGTCATATTGTATGTATGTTTAATTATATGTTTGGACGGGTTGATAATCATTTCGTTGTCCTAGTACTTGTTACTCTGTTCAATGACAATAAAGTTGAATCTCAATCTCAGACGCAAGATCACAGTACAAGACTTTGATCTTTGACTTATGGCCTCCAAAATCCAAATTCCCTTGAGGCGTTATGAGATATTGAGTTTACAGGAATGGGACGGACAGACAATCAGACTATATAATGCCTCACAGAACTGGTGCAGTGGCATAGAAAACATCTATCTAGAATTCCAGGAATGTGTGTGTATTAGCCGTGTATTGGTGTATTGGAGTATTTCGCTGCTAGCTTTCATTACAGACCAGTGACATTAGACTAATGTTGTTGGTCTATAATGAAAGCTAGCAGGAACATTAGTCTAATGATTAGACTAATGTTGTTGAATTCCTGCAGCTTCATCTTAGCAACAAAGATAAAGTGATGTAAGAGAGTGCAGATTTGAATAGCTCAAGTTGGTAATGTTTCATTTAATATATATATGTATTTATCAATAAATCATGAAGTGGTGTTATTTGGAACACACATGGCCTTAAAGGGTACCTTCAGTATTCATTAAGCCCATGCAAGACTTTGGACATGTTTCCTTACATTTAAAGATAAAAACATAAAAGTGGAAAAAATGAATTCTCTAAACTTCTAATAAGAGATTGTTTCATTTATTCATCATGGTCTTTCTTAAATTGTGTCAGTATATATTACAAATGTTTGCAAATTGATGCTGTTGGGCTTAACAGGTATCTCTAACTAAACAAATTAAATGTTTCAACTATCCCATGTAAACAGTTTGAAGTTTGATTTTAACTGGCAGTTAAATCTTCCATTGTGGAAAGTGGAGGGTAGTCTCACAAGACATCTCTTTTTGAGGTGGGCAAAAACTAAAGTTTTTTTTGTTTTTTCAATATTCTTGGTTATGGGAGAGTGTCAGACATAGATGCAGTACTTGAATATAACATTTAAGTCTGTTAAATTAAGTTTAAAGTGTAAGAGCGGTAAAATGTGCATCCGTCTCATTTGCTATAATATTTTTGGTCGGGCAGAATGCAATCAGGGGTCGCTAACATTTGTAGTACATGCTTGACTAATTGCTTGACATTGTTACTTTTAAAATGCTTTTAACCAAAATGTAAACAGGTTAATGCCTTTTCATTTAAAGAGTGATACTGGTACTAAAAAACTGCAAAAAAATGTTTGTTCAAATTGATAGATCAGCAGTATACATCCAAGTTTTTGCCTCTGAATTAAAGAACACTTAAAAATGTCAAGTTTATATTCTATCCTTCTAGAAAAGCATTTGTAGGGGACATCAGGCTTCGTGCCTTCGCTAAACTATAAATTTAACATTTTTTTATGTTTGCATTGCTCTGGACTTTTCAATTATCAAACCAGTCAGAAGTTAATTCCTAGAATGGGTTGCTCACTAATGTCAGCAGAGTTACAGATGTGGTTGCAAATATAAACAGAAATTGAACCGAATTTCATGTGGAAATGTTTAAGTATGCCATCAGTATTAATTTAACCAGCTGTTAAGATGGATAAGTGAGGACACGTGATGGATAAGTGATAACATCACAACATGGCACTAGAACAAAGCAGGATGCTAAAAGCAACAGTGTTACTGTCTAAAAGCTTCCACTTCTACGGGAACCACGTGTTGGACAGTTACCCCTGGTATGACTGATATGTAGGAACAAAAGTGCTTCTTGAATAGACTCATGTCTCTGCTTATTATACCGCTGTGGAAAATCAAAACAAAGTCATCGGTTACTGCAGAGAATCAAACAGCAATGCATGATGGGACAGGTGTTTCTTTTTCAAGCTACACTGGCTTTTTCAAGGCTCGATACTGTGACCGTCAGTTACAGGATGATTATATCATTTTAACATTAACCCTTTATCAGGCAAAGAACTATATTTGGTAACTTCAGGTAATATTTCGAGAAAAAAGTTGCAAATTTACTAGATTAAAGTGGCAAATCTACAAGAAAAAAAGTCGCAGATTTAAGAGATTTAAAGTGGCAAATCTGCGCGAAAAAAGTCGCAGATTTACGAGAAAAAAGTGGGAAAAAAGCAACTTTTTTCTCCCAGATTCACCACTTTAACCCTTAATAGGACACTCATTGAAATACTTGCAAATTCCAAATTTCAACCCTAGAGAATATTGGAGGATATTACATACAGCCAGAATGTGAAAAAAAAACATACAAAAATTATATTTTGAGAAAAAAGTTTACGAGATTAAAGTGGCAAATCAGCGAGAAAAAAATGTGCAGATTTATGAAATTTAAAGTGGTGAATCTGCGAGAAAAAAGTTGGTTTTTCCCACTTTTTTCTCGCAAATCTGCAACTTTTTTCGCGCAGATTTGCCACTTTAAATCTCTTAAATCTGCGACTTTTTTTCTTGTAGATTTGCCACTTTAATCTAGTAAATTTGCAACTTTTTTCTTGAAATATTACCTGAAGTTACCAAATATAGTTCTTTGCCTGATAAAGGGTTAACTACAAAAACCAATTCATGAGAATGAACAATAAACTGGTCCGCTTATAGGTAAAGCAGGTGAAAGTAACAGTGCAGTCCCTGAGTAGCAGCATAGTGACATCACAGAATATTGCAGGTTAACACAAAATGCCAATTTCAACATGTTAAACCTGTTCTTAAATCTGTTGCTTTCCATTAGCTTCAAATGTGATTCTAACACGTTGCATCTTGACTTTAACCCATTAAAGCCGGGAAAGCGGATACGTCGTTTTGTAGTATTTGTAGTTTTTTCCACCTATTTTCGGTCTCTTGGCCAATGAAATGCATCAGAATACATGTGGGAGTGTCGCAATGCATCATGGGACTTTGAAATCATCACCAAAAAAAGACACAAAAAGACTAAAAAAAAAGACAAAATGACAAAAAAGACACAAAATGACTAAAGAAAAGACACAAAATGACAAAACAGACACGAAATGACCAAAAAAGACACAAAATGATTTAAAAAAAAGACACAAAATGACTAAAAGAAGACACAAAATGACAAAAAAGACACAAAATGACCAAAAAAGACACAAAATGATTTTTTTAAAAAAGACACAAAATGACTAAAAAAAGACACAAAATGACCAATAAAGACACAAAATGACAAAACAGACACGAAATGACAAAACAGACACAAAATTATTTAAAAAAAAAGACACAAAATGACTAAAAAAAGACACAAAATTACTAAAGAAAAGACACAAAATGACAAAAAAGACACAAAATGACCAAAAAAAAAAGACACAAAAAGACACAAAATCAGATACATGTTGGAGTGTCGCAATGCATCATGGGACTTTTCCAGAACTGAAATCATGGAGGAAGACGACTATAGCGGAGGGAGCTCAGATATAACAGCTATAAGCTCTCAAATACTTTTGTTTTTCTATCTGCTACAGAGGCTGAAAAATCTATTATTTAGTAGAAGAGTTGACACTTCTGTTGAATTTACAGAAAAACTTCAGGTTTTAGGGGCTTATTTTAAAATCACCCAGAGGTTTTACAGGTGTTTTTCCAGCTGTTTTAGGCCTAAAAGGGTTAAAGCAGTTTGTGTCCTTGCTACTCAGCGTCGCTCTGACCTGCCTATCAGCCAGAGATAGCCTTCAACATGTTACAAGGTTAGAAGGTTTTTTTACAGATATTTTTTTAAATAGTTATATAATAGACACATCAACATCCAATGTGCTGGAGTGATGGGCAAAAAAAAACAGTTGTCACTGCCCTAATACCAGCTGACTGCACTGTACTGTATGTAGCTGTGAGTCATTTAATATTAAAGATAAAGCGGTCATAAAATCTACTTTTACATGAGTGAATTGTATAACCTTTTGTTTTAAACTTTCTGACCTTTCAATCATGGTGCCGTTCTGGATCATCCATACGTCACAATAGGTCCTGGCCACTAACATGGCCGCGATAAGGACTAGATAACCAGTCTGTGGTGAAGAAAGAAGAAAAAAAAAACACAGAATAGTTAAGAAGCTGTACAACACTGCAGATCATAAAAGTGCTTTATTGTCTCCCCCTTGACTATGCTTGTATCTATTAAACTGATAGGATAAGACCTTGACTTATGGAGCTTATGTATCTGTGTCAAAGGGTTTTGCTGTTTGTACAGCGAAGCATAATGATAGTTTGAATAATGTTTAACTCTTCTCTCTTAACAGCACGGCAAGAAAAAAATCATCTGAAATCACCTGCAGCATTTTGGGCAGAAGTGAAATCTCTGCAGCAAACAGTGCAACAAGTTTTTGATAAAACCTTGATTCCAAAAAATGTTAAAGCAGAATGCTAATCCTTTTTGACATATAAAATACATTAAAGAACCTGGGCTAAGACAATAGATTTTATTTTCAAATTAATAAACTTGGAAGTATAAACTTGCTGCAGGCCTCAAATTCTCCAAATGTTGGGATAGGGGCATGTTTCCCACCTTACATCACCTTTTGATTTAGAGGGTGTTTAGAGGGACTTTGGTCTTAAGCAATGCTGCTTCATGTTTGCTTGAGATGCCAGTTTAGTGTTTTGTCCAGCACCTTTAACACAGTTCACACTCAAAATTCAAAATAACAGTAAGCTGGGAGAACATTTTGTCATGCTATTCTATGCTACCAAAGTTAGCATGTCAAGCTTGGTCTGTAAAATCATCAGGACACACAGAAAGAAATGTGTTGTGAGGTGAGTATGTCATTGGAGATACACTCCTGCAGTATGCTCCCAAGACAGACAGAGATGAAACTAACACTCAGAACGTTTACATGACACTTGAAAAAAACAAATTATTGCCTTTATCCGACTAGAACTGGACAACTGAAGTGCATGTAAACGTGTTAGTCCGACTGATGTCGGAGTTCTCCAACTCCGATTAGGACAAGATAATGTGATTGGAATTGGATTTTCGCCGGCATGTATGTCAAGATAACGCCTGCTCCACCCCCACACTGGCATATGACCACAAAACAAAAAATTTTAAAAAAGCCAGTCGCAGTAGCCGGTCAAATTAGCAGGTCTCATTAGCCGGTCGCAGTAGCCGGTCGCATTAGACGGCCCCATTAGACGGCCCCATTAGACGGCCCCATTAGACGGTCCCATTAGACGGCCGCATTAGACGGCCCCATTAGACGGCCCCATTAGACGGTCCCATTAGACGGTCGCATTAGACGGTCGCATTAGACGGTCGCATTAGACGGTCCCATTAGACGGCCCCATTAGACGGTCCCATTAGACGGTCCCATTAGACGGTCCCATTAGACGGCCCCATTAGACGGCCCCATTAGACGGCCCCATTAGACGGTCCCATTAGACGGCCCCATTAGACGGCCGCATTAGACGGTCGCATTAGACGGTCCCATTAGACGGTCCCATTAGACGGTCACAGTAGCCGGTCAAATTAGCCGGTCAGTAGCGACAGCACAATGTGTCAAACTGAGGTCAACCAGAAAGGGCGCCATATTAACCCGCTGAAACGACGCATATCTCCACCCAGTGTTGAGGAGGAGGACACGTTCCCGTCAGTTATTCAGTTTTCTCAGTTGCATGTAAACTGAGACAAGGACAGAAGTCTGATTAGACGCCAAAATTGATTTTTAAGCATAGCTCGATTAAACTGTGCATGTAAACACACTGAGTGAATTAACTAACAGCAATAAATTAACAGCACTCTGTGCAGTTGTAGGGCAGGTGCAGGCTTCAGAGTCCTGTGCACTGTAAAGCATGTCATGATTTTGTCTCAACAAGCGTCTAACATGCAAAACATTACAACCAAACAGGGGCCTTTCCTTGAGTCAATGAGAACGTAGAATATCATTCAGGAACCTAACTGCTCTGCCATTGCAACTCAAACTTGGTACGTTTTTTTATAATATGCCTATTGAAAATGAATACCTAGTTTACTAGGGTTTCTGACCATGAGCAGTAGTAACCTGGGTGGGGTTTTCCCCTTAAGCTAGTGTATTTTACTGCTGCTCTTGAATGCAAGTAACCATGACTTATGTGTGTGTTTTATGGGCAAAATTATTTATTTTGGGGCTAAAAGCACACACTGTTTCCTCCTGCTTTACTTTTCACGTTTCTCTTTGTCTTTTTCTCTTAATAGTTAAACTATTAATTCAACACAAAAAGCAAAAATCAATGCATTCAGATGAAGACACTGATAATAGGGCTGGGCAATATAGACCAAAAGTCATATTCCGATATATTTAGGCTGAATATCGATATACGACATATTTGCCAAAGGGACTAAAGATGGAAACTAGCCGTTGGCTATAATCTTGCATATTTACATGTATATGTTCATTAATATGTATTGTCCCTGTTTTAAATAAACTCAAATAAAATATTTATTTTATATATATTTTATCATGTGACAGCAAATGTTCAGTCAAATAAGAAATTTATTGTTAAATATTGTATTACAACAGTACCTTTTTTTTTTTAAAATCAAAACTCTGAACTGAACAAATGAAATAACATAGGCCAATCTTTTTCTGAAATAAATATATTTATATAAGAAAAGAATAACAAACATTACAAAATAACTAAATATGACAAACCCTTGTAAGGGCAGAATTTATATATAAAGAAAGAGAAAAAATTGAACTATATCGATATATGTGATATGGTCTAATTCCATATCACATTAAAAAATATAACAATATATCTTTTATAACAATATATCGCCCAGCCCTACTGGAACTGTGTGTGAAATAACACTCGGGGCCCCTTATTTCATAGAAAAGGGCCAATTTTGCTCCAGATGTAAACACATTAAATTGAATAACACATGTGTAAATAGAACAGGAGCAACAAGACGCAATTTGCTTTGCAGCGCAGTTAGAGGAGCATTTCACCCTTTTGGTCTTATATTTTATGTCCTGATGACTAATGTAAATATAAACAACATGGTATAGACCAGTAGTTCTCAACCTTTTTGAGACGCGACCCCCAATTTAACATGCATGTTGTCCGCGACCCCCGCTCACTGGACACAATCTCACACGCACAGTTCAGATCGACCAGAAAAGACACAAAATGACCAAAAAAAGACACAAAATGACCCCAAAAAGAAACAAAATTACCAAAAAAGACACAAAATGACCACAAAATGATCAAAAAAGACACAAAATGATAAAAAAAAAGACACAAAATTACCAAAAAGACACAAAATGACCACAAAATGACCAAAAAAAGACACTGGGGCGACCCCCAGAAATCATCTCGCGACCCTAATTGGGGTCCCGACCCCAAGGTTGAGAACAGCTGGTATAGACAACAGCAGCCAACAGATGAAGGTCCTACCTCCTTGCAGAAAAACTTGGGTACCATGATCCCCAGAAGCCTGAAGATCCGGAGAAAGAAAACCTTGTCCACTGCTGCTCGGTCCTTTTTGCCATCTTTCTGAATGGAGACATGAGATAAAGACGGCTGTGATAAAGCTAAAGCTAACGCTAAAGCTAAAGCTAACGATTTATACAAATGTACTGACTTCATAGTGTTTATAAACATGAAAATAAGAGACATACCACAGTGTTCAGCACCACGTCTGCTCCTGCTTTTCTCCTGCAAAGAGAGAAAAATAATCACAAAGTGACCACATTGCTGATTTATGGCCTTAGACCATGGGTCTCAAACTCGCGGCCCGCGGGCCAATTGTGGCCCTCGTGATGATATTTTGTGGCCCCCACCTTGATATGAAAGTTTAATGTGAGTTTTATATGAATGGCACTTTACCGTGTTGTGTGTGGAAGGTCCCTTTAATTACTTTTTTGGGTAATTTTGTGTCTTTTTTTAATTATTGTGGCTTTTTGTTAATTCTGTGTATTTTTTGGTCATTTTGTGTCTTTTTTTGGTCATTTTGTCTTATTTTTTTGTAATATTGTGTCTATTTTGGTCATTTTGTGTCTTTTTTTTAGTAATTTTATATCTTTTTTGGTCATTTTGTGTCTTTTTTTTTAGTAATTTTATATCTTTTTTGGTCATTTTGTGTCTTTTTTTTTAGTAATTTTATATCTTTTTTGTAATTTTGTGTCTTTTTTCTGTCATTTCGTGTCTTTTTTAAGTAATTTAGTTTTTTCTGTCATTTTGTGTCTTTTTTAGTAATTTAGTGTCTTTTTCAAAAGTAATTTAGTGTTTTTTCAGTCATTTTGTGTCTTTTTTGTAATTTTGTGTCGTTTTTCTGTCATTTTGTGTCTTTTTTTTTTAATTTTATATCTTTTTTTGTAATTTTGTGTCTTTTTTCTGTCATTTTGTGTCTTATTTTTAGTAATTTTGTGTCTTTTTTTGGTAATTTTGTGTCTTTTTTAAGTAATTTAGTTTTTTATGTCATTTTGTGTCTTTTTTTTTTGTAATTTTGTCTTTTTTTGGTCATTTTGTGTCTTATTTTTTAGTAATTTTGTGTCTTTTTTGGTCGTTTTGATACTGCCTCCAGTGGCCCCCAGGTAATTTGAGTGTGTGACCCCTGCCTTAGACTTTGGGCACGTTTGTGTGTACTTTTTTCTTTTCTTTTAAACACATCTCAGTATTGACTGGTAGGCACAGTACCTGCTCTTGGCAACAGGAAATGACACCCTTTGTACTTTGATGCACTCCTGCTAGCTGGTTGACCTCAAATGCCATAAAAGCCTTGATAGATACGACAATGATGTTTTAATTTTTATGTCCTGGTGTTTCTGTAGCGAGCAGCAAGTTCAAATGTTTCGTCATGAAAGAGGAAGTTGGTGTAATTTCTAAGGTACATTGTCCAATCTGCATCAAATTTTTCATGCTTGAGATTCTGATTTCAGGAAATATGTGGAAATCTTTTTTTTATTTTTTTTATTGCCCCAGCATTATGAATTTCTGTGTTTCAGCTTCAAACAGGAAGTTGTTGTAACGAGACTCCACAAGATGAGATCTTTTTACAAATTTCAAACTTTTGATTAGAGTCCAGGGGAAGATGTATAAAAAGATATGTATGCACAGGATCCATACACATGGTTTAAGGTAATATGAAGGTGAATATGAAATATCAGGTAAAAGATGTAATCTTATAATAAAAGATTCATTTCAGGTAGAGCTGCGACAATTATTCGCTTAATCGAACAAGAATCAATTATTAAATTAATTGTCAACTATTTTGATAATCAAATAATTGGTTTGAGCAGTTTTTTTTAAAGACAATAAGTCCAAATTCTCTGATTTCAGCTTCTTCAATGTGAATATTTCTGGTTTCTTTGTTCCTTTATGACAATAAACTGAATATCTCTTTGGTTTGTGGACAAAACAAGAGATTTGAGGACGTCTTCTTGTGGTTTTATGAAACACTGATTGATATTTTTCAGCATTTTATTCACCAAACAACTAATGGACATCATTCTGTAAAATGTCAATTATAAGCCACCTAAATTTACCTTACCATTTATATACATTTGAGCCACCATCTCTGTTAACAATCATCTCTCTGTTAATGATAGTTTCATTCAACCCTGAACGTTTAACATGAACGCTAATGAATCACTGATCCTCCTTCTGATGCTGAATAATAATGATTGAGACTTGAATTATAAAAGTTATAAGTGGTAAAATGAAGAGCCACTTGGAGAGAAATAAAGACACCTTACTGCTAAGACACAAAAAAATCTACACTTAGAACTCTAATTACCTGGGGGCCGCTGGAGGCAGTATCAAAATGACCAAAAAAATACACAAAATTATTTAAAAAAGACATAAAATTATTTTAAAAAGACACAAAATGACCCAAGACACAAAATTACAAAAAAGCCACAAAATGACAGAGAAAAAACTAAATTACTTTTAAAAAAAGACAAAAAAATTACCAAAAAAGGCATATAATTACTTTTAAAAAAGCCACAAAATGACAAAAAAAAAAGAGACAAAATTATTTAAAAAAAAACCCACACAAATAAAAAGACACAAAATGACCCCAAAAAAAAGAGACAAAATGACCAAAAAAGACACAAAATTACTTTAAAAAAAGACACAAAATGACCAAAAAAAGACACAAAATGACAGAAAAAATGAAATTATTATTAAGTCAAAACAGACCTAAATTTGGCTGAATTATAAAAGGTATAAGTGGTAAAATGAAGAACTATTTGGAGAGAAATAAAGACACCTTACTGCTAAGACAGTCAAAAAATCTACACTTAGAACTCAAATTACCTGGGGGCCGCTGGAGGCAGTATCACAATGACCAA
This sequence comes from Centropristis striata, assembly GCF_030273125.1. Taxonomy (NCBI): domain Eukaryota; kingdom Metazoa; phylum Chordata; class Actinopteri; order Perciformes; family Serranidae; genus Centropristis; species Centropristis striata. Next base: position 3,870,074 of record NC_081539.1, read on the forward strand.
AAAAAGACATAATGACTGAAAAAAAACTATATTACTTTAAAAAAGACAAAAAATGACCAAAAAATACACAAAATTAAAAAGACACAAAATGATTTAAAAAAAGACACAAAATGACCCAAAAAGACAGAAAAAAAACCTAAATTACTTTAAAAAAAGACAAAAAATTACCAAAAAAAGACAAAATAACTGAAAAATACACAGAATTACCAAAAAAATACACAAAATTATTAAAAAAAGACAAAATTATTTTAAAGACACAAAATGACCAAAAAAAGACACAAAATGACAGAAAAAAACTAAATTCTTATTAAGTCAAAACAGAGCTAAATTTGGCTGAATTATAAAAGGTATAAATGGTCAAATGAAGAGCCATTTGGAGAGAAATAAAGAGACCTTACTGCTAAGACACAGTCAAAAAATCTACACTTAGAACTCAAATTACCTGGGGGCCGCTGGAGGCAGTATCAAAATGACCAAAAAAAGACATAGTGAGAAAAAAAAACTAAATTACTTGAAAAAAGACAAAAAAATGACCAAAAAAGACACATAATGACAGGAAAAAAACTAAATTACTTAAAAGTGACAAAAAAAGACACTAAATTATTTAAAAAAGACACAAAATGACCCAAAAAAGGCACAAAATGACTAAAAAAGACACAAAATGACCAAAAAAGACACAAAATTATTAAAGACACAAAATTTTAAAAAGACAAATAATGACAGAAAAAAAACTAAATTACTTAAAAGTGACAAAAAAAGACAAAATTATTCAAAAAAGACAAAAAATGACCAAAAAAGACAGAAAATGAAAAGAAAAAAACACACAACATGACAGGAAAAAAACTAAATTACTTTTTAAAAAAAAGACAAAAAAATTACCAGAAAGGACACAAAATGACCCCAAAAAAGACTCAAAATGACAGAAAAAAACCAAATTATTATTAAGTCAAAACAGAGCTAATTTTGGCTGAATTATAAAAGGTATAAGTGGTAAAATGAAGAGTCATCTGGAGAGAAATAAAGACACCTGACTGCTAAAACAGTCAATAAATCTGCTCTTCATTGATCTCCGGCAGGTTAACGAGTTGTCTCAACTTTGGGCCAGCAGACAGACTTTAAGTTATTCCAAGTGACACAAACCGGCCATTCATAGTTAAATATGAGGCAAACGGTGGTTCCGGCTCTCTGTAGAACAAGGACAGGTATTGTTTGAACGCTGTAGTGATATCTGAGCTGGTCTGATCCTTTATAAAGGCTCCAGACTGAGACTCAGACTGAGACTCTGGTCTCAGGTCGCAGTCACCTGTCAGCCTGAGAGCTAGCAGCATGCTAACCAGTTAGCATCATGGAGCCGCGCTTCCTGCCGTTTTTAAAGCCAACGGCTACTTTCTCCGCCGCGGACTACATACCCGTCCCGTTGGAGCGTCCTTCTTCTGCGCTTCAGCAGGTATAGAACCAGCAGAATACCGCCCGCTATGGAGGAGTTTTTGGTAGTCAGATATTTACTGATGGCCGCCATGATTCTGACTGACACAACCACCGATAGGGCTGGAGTTCACTACAGTCAGATACCCTATCAGAGGGAGATGACGCGGTACAGGATGGTCCAATGGTTAGAGAAGGGTAATCACTTCCGGTCTCCTCAGATACCCTATCAGAGGGAGATGACGCGGTACAGGATGGTCCAATGGTTGGAGAAGGGTATTCACTTCCGGTCTCCTCAGATACCCTATCAGAGGGAGATGACGCAGTTCAGGCTGGTCCAATGGGTCCAATGGTTAGAGAAGGGTATTCACTTCCGGTCTCCTCAGATACCCTATCAGAGGGTGATGACGTAGGACAAGCTGGTCCAATCGCTCCAATGGTAAGAGAAGGGTATTAACTTCCTGTCTCCTCAGGGGGCGGAGTCTAGAGGAGGATCCAGCAGGTTCAGGACCTGCAGGTTCAGGACCCTCATTCTTCAGCGACGGCGCCACAAAATTTGGAGTCGTATTGGGCTTGTTTATATTTTTTTATGAACAGTAACCATAATATATTTATATATATATATATATATATTTTTTTTTGCTAGTATCAAATATTTACAGGTACATCTCAAAAAATGAGAACATGATGGACATCTACACCTCCTGTTGCCTGTTTGACGTGTTGCCCTCAGGGAGGCGCTACAGCTGCATCAAGTCAAAAACAGTTTCTTACCAAAAGCAATAACAACCCTGTACTCTCATATGCACTGATTTTCATATGGACTTTATTATTGTGCAGTATTTCTTTCTTTTTTAAATATACTATACTTGGCAATGTGCAATAATTTGTGCAATAAATTGTCCTTCAACAAAAAGGAAAAATGTATTTTTTCTTAAGTAGTGTAGTTTCTTGTAGTGTTTTTTTTTTATTTTATGTTGATAAATGTGAAAACTGAGAATATATATATATATATATATATATATATATATATATATATATATATATATATGAACACTGCATAGCATCATATCTGCTTCTGGCAAATTGAATTGAAGACTGTGCACCTTACCTCCCTTTCTTGCCTGTTTACATTATATCATATGTATTTTTCTTTACATTTTCTTGCCTAAGTATGTTTATGTTTATATTGTATATTTTTATATTTTATATATATTTTATTTGTCTCACTGCTTTTTTTGGAGTCAGCTCTCAAATCTCATTGTACATGTGTATAGTGACAATAAAGTCATTCTATTCTATTAAATTCCATATTGTGAAAAAGTTCAATATTTTTTGTCAATCATTTTAGAAAGTGAAACTCATATATTATATACATTTATTACACACAGAGTGAAATATTTCAAGCCTGTATTCCTTGTAATTTTGATGATTCTGGCTTAGAGATAATGAAAACACTAAACTTGTGTTTTCACTCTATGTGTAATGAATCTATATAATGTATGAGTTTCATTTTTTTAAAATAATTGACAAAAAATATTGAACTTTTTCATGATATTCACATTTTTTTCAGATGTACCTATAGTGTCCCTTAAAAATGGTTACTATTTATTATAGTTAATAGTAACTCTACTCCTGATCCACTCTTGAGAAAGGAGAAGGTGTTGATGGTGTAAAATCATTAATCAAATTTTAATATGATATGAGTTGACTTATATGACTTTAATATCAAGTGAAGAAGTTTTAATGTTTCAACTTTTAAAGTTTAAACCACACTTTTATAAACTCTCCATTAACATTGCAGACTTTTTGCAGAAACAATGCAAATCTGCGTCGGTCTCCCCGGTAACACTGTGAGGACTAAATATAACAAACAAAGACAATTTGTTGGATCACATTAAAGAACAAATGATGAACCCAGCTGGACAAGAACAAAAGGAGGACAATAAGTGGAAGCAAAGGGGGAAACTATACTGTCCTATAGAGTCTAACTGCAGTAACTACACAAAAGGGAAAACTGATTTAAAGTTTTTAACGTGTTTTAATTGGCCAGACAAATGGGTTATAGCAGGGGCCTCAAACTCTAATTACCTGGGGGCCGCTGGAGGCAGTATCAAAATGAGCAACAAAAGAAACAAAATGACTAAAAAAAGACACAAAATGACAGAAAAAAACCCGAAATTACTTAAAAAAAACAAAAAATGACCACAAAAAGGCACAAAATGACTAAAAAAAGACACAAAATGACAGAAAAAAACCCGAAATTACTTAAAAAAAACAAAAAATGACCACAAAAAGGCACAAAATTAAAAAAAAAAGACACAAAATGACAAAAAGACATAAAATTACAAAAAGACAAAAAATGACAGAAAAAAATTAAATTACTTAAAAAAGAAACAATATGACGAAAAAAAAGACACAATTAAAAAAAACAACAACACAGAATTATTGAAAAAGACACAAAATTATATAACTACAAAAATGTAGTTACTGCAGTAGGCTTTATAGGGCAGTATGGACACAATTAAATATACAGTATAAAATAGAGTGTACAATTTAAAATTTAAATATTTAAATTAAGCAGAAGATATTCTGAAATACAAGACTTCAGTATGCAAATATAAACAAAGACCATAGAACATGGGTCTCAAACTCGCGGCCCGCGGGCCAATTGTGGCCCTCGTGACGATATTCTGTGGCCCCCACCTTGATATGAAAGTTTAATGTGAGTTTTATATGAATGGCACTTTACCGTGTTGTGTGTGGAAGGTCCCTTTAATTACTTTTTTTGGTGATTTTGAGTCTTTTTTTGGTATTTTTGTGTCTATTTTTAAATAATTTTGTGTCTTTTTTTTTTTTTAGTAATTCTGTGTCTTTTTTGGTAATTTTATGTTGTTTTTGGTAATTTTGCGTCTTTTTAAAGTAATTTTGTGTCTTTTTTTGGTAATTTTGCGTCTTTTTTTGTAATTTTGTGTCTTTTTTACGTCTTTTTTTGTAATTTTGTATCTTTTTTGGTCATTTTGTGTCTTTTTTTGGTAATTTTGTGTCTTTTTTTTAGTAATTGTGTCTTTTTTTGATAATTTTGCGTCTTTTTTGGTCATTTTGTGTCTTTTTTAAGTCATTTTGTGTCATTTTTGATCATTTTGTGTCTTCTTTTAGTAATTTTGTGTCTTTTTTTGATAATTTTGCGTCTTTTTTGGTCATTTTGTGTCTTTTTTAAGTCATTTTGTGTCGTTTTTGATCATTTTGTGTCTTCTTTAAGTAATTTTGTGTCTTTTTTTGATAATTTTGCGTCTTTTTTGGTAATTTTGTGTCTTTCTTAAGTCATTTTGTGTCGTTTTTGATCATTTTGTGTCTTTTTTTAGTAATTTAGTGTCTTTTTTTGCTCATTGTGATAGAGCCTCCAGCGGCCCCCAGTAATTAGAGTTTGAGACCCCTGATCTAGACTGTCTGACAAAGACTGATTATCATGTGAAGGTCTGTCATCATGTGATCACGCTGAAGTCAGATCCTCCTATCAGGTCACTTTCTGCGGCGTAGGGAGATCCTCTGCAGCCTCCTGGCTTTCCCCCTGGCATCAATGGGACGCATCTCTGTGACCTTTGACCTGACCAGGCGGTAGGAGCTGGCGGAGCAGCTGGATCTCTTGCAGTAATGGATCAGAGGGCAGTCGGTCTGACGGCCTGCAGAGAAACAAACAGATACTCCATCACATCCTGTTTACCGATGGACGCCATGTTGGAATAACCGGTCAACATGAGGTCACATTCACTTTGTTTATTTTGTATTTGCTGTCTATCTGTTGACCAAAACATATAATTATTTATTTTATATTTTCATATACAGGTACATCTAAAAAAAAAATAGAATACTGTGGAAAAATTTTGGTCAATTATTTCAGAAAGTGAAACTGGTATATTATATAGATTCATTACACAGAGTGAAATATTTCAAGGCTGTTTTCTTGAATTTTGATTCTGGCTTCTGGAGGAGGAGGAGGAGGAGGAGGAGGAGGAGGAGATAAGGAGGAGGAGGAATAGGAGGAGGAGATGAGGAGGAGGAGAGGAGGAGGAAGAGAGGAGAGCAGGAGAGGAAGAGGAGAAGAGAAGGATTGGAGGAGTAGGAGGAGGAGAAAAAAGAGAAGGAAGAGAAGGAGGAGAGGAGATGAAGAAGAGGAGCATGAGGAGATGAGGAGGAGGAGAGGAGGAGAAAAAAGAGGAGGAGGAGGAGAGAAGGAGAGGAGGAGAAAAAAGAGGAGGAGGAGGAGATGAAGAGGAGGAAAAGAGGTGGAGGAGAGGAGATGAGGAGGAGGAGAGGAGAGGAGGAGGAGAAAAAAGAGGAGGAGAAAAACGAGGAGGAGGAGATTAGGAGGAGGAGGAATAGGAGGAGGAGATGAGGAGGAGATAAGGAGGAGGAGAAGAGAAGGATTGGAGGAGTAGGAGGAGGAGAAAAAAAGAGAAGAAGGAAGAGGAGGAGGAGAGGAGATGAGGAAGAGGAGCATGAGGAGATGAGGAGGAGGAGGAGAGGAGGAGGAGGAGGAAGAGGAGAGGAGAAAAAAGGAGGAGGAGGAGATGAGGAGGAGGAAAAAGAGGAGGAGGGTGAGAGAAGGAGAGGAGGAGGAGGATGAAGACACTTTTCAGAATCCTGACATTTGTGTTTAATATATCCTTTTTTTTTCTTTATTGATCTTCTGTAATATTCTAATTTTCTGAGTTTTGTGTTTTCATTCTATCTGAGCCAGAATCATCAAAATTACAAGAAAAACAGGCCTGAAATATTTCACTCTATGTGTAATGAACTTTTTCACGATATTAGGAATGAATTAGAAATACTGAAAAACCTTAAAAATATAATCAGAACACAGATTCCAAGAGATAAAGTTGTGATGGAACCTTTCAGATGTTTCTTCTTCTTCTCTGTTGGGCTGTCAGGTTTCTCAGAGTCTCTGTGAGCTGCTCCTGCTGCTCCTTCTCTGGTTCTGTTTCCTTCCTCCTCTTCAGCTGGTTGCTCCTCCTGCTGCCTCCTGCTCTCCTCCTCCTCCTCTGCTGTCACCTCCTCCTGTCCTGAGGTGGATGTTGTCAACTCTTTCACCTCCTCTGTGTCCTTTACTGTCTGACCTCCCTCCTCCCCGGCCTCCTTATTCACGTTTTCATTAGAGTCTACACACACACACACACACACACACACACACACACACACACACACACACACACACACACACACACCAAGGTTATTATAGTTAACAAAAACTAGAATTGAAAAAACATTTTCGTTAACTGAAGTAAAAATAAAAAAGAGAGTTTTTAAAAAACGATAACTAACTGAAACTGTATTTTGTGGTTACAGAACTAACTAAAATGAACTAAAATTATAGTGAAAATGTCCTTCGTTTTCGTCTTTGTCAACTTTTTTCATCCTTAAACCTTTTTGGTTGATATGAAATCTATTTCATCGATCTGGTTTTATGACTTAATAAACTTATTGGGGCTGAGATGGATCAGACAAAGGATCAAGGTCTTTTCTCGTCATTTTGTGTCTTTTTAAAAAAAATAGTTTTGTGTCTTTTTTGGTAATTCTGTGTATTTTTTTGTAATTTTGTGTCTTTTGTAAATTAATTTAGTGTTTTTTCAGTTGTTTTGTGTCTTTTTTGGTATTTTGTGTCTTTTTTAAAGTAATTTAGTGTTTTTCCAGTCATTTTGTGTCTTGTTTTTGTAATTTTGTGTCTTTTTTGGGTCATTTTGTGTCTTTTTTTAAATAGTTTTGTGTCTTTTATGGTAATTCTGTGTATTATTTTTGTCATTTTGTGTCTTTTCTTAAGTAATTTAGTGTTTTTTCAGTCATTTTGTGTCTTGTTTTTGTAATTTTGTGTCTTTTTTTAAAGTAATTTAGTTTTTTTTCTGTCATTTTGTGTCTTTTCTTAAGTAATTTAGTGTTTTTTCAGTCATTTTGTGTCTTGTTTTTGTAATTTTGTGTCTTTTTTTAAAGTAATTTAGTTTTTTTTTGTCATTTCGTGTCTTTTTTCGTCATTTTATGTCTTTTTTTGGTCATTTTGTGTCTTTTTTTGGTCATTTTGTGTCTTTTTTAAATAGTTTTGTGTCTTTTTGGTAATTCTGTGTATTATTTTTTGTCATTTTGTGTCTTTTCTCAAGTAATTTAGTGTTTTTTCGGTCATTTTGTGTCTTTTTTTTGTCATTTTGATCCTGCCTCCAGTGGCCCTGGACTGATCCTGATCCAGATGAAGGATGTCTAATGCTTCATGATTATAATAAAGCTAACATGATTTGAATGAGTTCTCAGATCAGTATTAGACAGTGTGGATCCCAGAACAGATCCATGTAGGACTGATCTTGGTACCTCTGTCTGCCTGGGCCTTCCACGTCTCTCTGTTGTGGAGGATCTCCTGGTTCCAGGTTCCCTTGAAGCTCTTGAAGTCGACGGTGGTCAGAGAGCAGCTCACATCAGAGCCACAGCTCTTCACACTGGAATGCTTCCCATCACTGCCACTGGTGCTGTTGACACTGTGGAGAGGACACACACACACACACACACACACACACACACACACACACACATTAAGTCATGCACATGTGTACTAACACAAACCTTCCAGTCTTTACATACAGGCAATGTTTAAGTTGTAAAATTGATTAACCCTTTGATGCACAACCTGTTTTTATATTCTCTATCTTTGCAATAAATTAATTTCATCATTCATTATTGCAGGTTTTCCTTAAATAACTTGTTTTTGATCATCATACATGCTCATTTTTTGTTTTCATTTCTTACTTTTTGAATAAAAACCTTTTTTTTTTTTTTTTTATCACTACGCTTATATGGTGTTTATATGTTGTCACCAATTTAAAACCTGACAAAAAGACACTATTAACTCTCCTATTTTGTTAAATTGGTGTTTTTTACAATGTAAATTATTATTTGGTGGCTCTAATAAGTCTCAAATGTTAAAATATGTGATTTTCCAATGTAATCTGGTGGTTCTAACAACTCTTTTAAAGTTAAACCTTCAAAATAAGACAAACATAGTTACACATATACTCACATTGTTAATTTAGTGAATCACTGTTTTTATCACTACGCTTCTAATGCGTAAGATCATTTTAGACCCATGTTGTGCACTAGAAGGTGTTTATATGTTGTGCATCAAAGGGTTAAAAAACTCCAGCTCAGCAATATTATGAAATAGTATTCTTATGCAGACAAACCACCCTGATCACAGAATTGCTAATAAAATGACACGACATTAAGATAACTGACCAAATAAACAAAAAGGAAAAATGTCTCTTTTTTTCTTAAAAGCTGCACTAATAAATATTATACGAGAAGGGAAACACAACCAAGTTAATTATAGTGTTTAGTGCTTTATGTCGGCTGATAACACATTCACCATAGCTTCAAAAAGGTGTAAAGATCTTGAAATAATGTTCATATCTTAGTGGCGGAAAAATCAATAATATAGCTGTGTGTGTATATATATATAATTAAAAAACAGCCTCTACCGAGCTGATGATGATAAACTCCTTTCTTATATCTGTTTTATATATGTAGTGTTTTTTTTCCTTTCTTTTTTTTCTTTTATGTTGATAAATGTGAATATATATCAAAACCTTCAATCTATTTCTCAGGTCATATATATATATTTATATATATATATATATATATATATATTCTCAGATTTTTAATCCATAGTGTCCTTTGTAAATCTATGGAGGATGTTGTCATGGCAACATCATCATAGAAACATCTATGAGGTATCAGATGAATAATTTTTTCCAGGATATACAGTCATGGAAAAAATTATTAGACCACCCTTTTTCTTCAATTTCTTGTTCATTTTAATGCCTGGTACAACTAAAGGTTCATTTGTACAGCTGATATCTAGACATTTAACATGGTTTTATTGATAATTATTTTGGTTATTATCACGAAAACCATGTTAAATGTCTAGATATCAGCTCTTAAATTAAACTCTTATCAGCTATTTTTGTCCAAACAAATGTACCTTTAGTTGTACCAGACATCAAAACGAATAAGAAATTGAAGAAAAATGGTTTTCTAATCATTTTCCTCTGACTGTAGGTGTGTTGTGTCACCTAGAGCGTCTGAAGCTCCCCAGTCCGGAGCGAGACGCCTCCTCAATCAGTGGCGTCACGATCTTCTCGATCATCTCCGTCAACACGCTGAAGGTCGGCTCCACAATGAAGTCAATGAATCCTGGAGGAACAGCAGGAAATATCTAAGAAAAGCACTTTAAATTATTTTTGAAAAAACAGACATACAGTCTAGATCAGGGGTCTCAAACTGAAATTACCTGGGGGCCGCTGGAGGCAGTATCACAATGACCAAAAAAAGACAGAAAATTACTAAAAAAAAGACACAAAATGACAGAAAAAAAGACACAACATGACTGAAAAAACAATAAATTACATTAAATAGACACAAAATGACAAAAAAGACACACAAAAAAGACACAGAATTGCCAAGAAGACACAAAACTATTTTAAAAAGACACAAAATGACCAAAAAAAGAAACAAAATGACCAAAAAAATACACAAAATTACTAGAAAAAAGACACAAAGTTACGAAAAAAAGACACAGAATTGCCAAAAAGACACAAAATTATAAAAAAAAAGGCACAAAATGACCAGAAAAAGAAACAAAATGACCAAAAAATTACACAAAATTACTATAAAAAGACACAAAGTTAACAAAAAAAATTTGAAAAGTATTCATTAATGATCTAGTGATCTTAAGTTACATATCAAAGAACATCCTAAGAGAGAAAACTAAGAAGTTCCTAAGACATACAACAATTCTTAAGAAAAAATGTTGAATATCATTTAAGAACATTCTTAGGAACATCTTATTTTAAAGTTTTATCTTAAGAACACTTTGATAATCCGGCCCCGTTGACTGTACAGTGGTTAATCACTGGCAGGATGATGTGTTGGACTGGGCTCTTCATGCCTTTTCTATGTAAACAAACACCCTGAACCCTGAATAATACAATATGATGGATTTGTGATGTTGTTTGTGAACTTTACCGATCTGGGACTGAGCCACCAAGGTAGATTTGCGGTCACACAGAGGAGAGAAAGGTAGACCCAGCTCTGCTTCTTTATCTCCCTGGAAACAAAGTCACAATCACCATCTGCTGTCAGAACACAAGTTCACACATTACTTCATTATCTCCAGTTATTATGCTTTCTTTATCTTTATAAAACTGAGCCAATGTCGTGATAACAAGAAGCCTGAGTGATCTTAGCTGTACTAACTGCAGTAACTACATTTTTGAAATTGAGTTATAATTAAAAATGAACTCTTCGATGTTGGTTTTATCTTGTGACAAAGTTTTAGATTTCCAACTTGCTTTATTTCAGAGAAATAATGATATAAAAATTGCAGTAACTACAAAATCAAACTCAAAACCGAAGCAGAGCACAGTTAGTTTTGGTTCGGTCTGCTTTGACTGTGATACAGTGGAGTCTTGTATTAGAAATTATAAGTTTATTTGATAGAGAAATTATTATCTAGATCAGGGGTCTCAAACTCAAATTACCTGGGGGCCGCTGGAGGCAGTATCAAAATGACCAAAAAAAGACACAAAATTACCAAAAAAAAAGACACAAAATTACAAAAAAGACAAAAAAAAGACACAAAATGACCCAAAAAAAATACACAGAATTACCAAAAAAAAACCTAAATTACTTAAAAAAGACACAAAAATGACAAAAAAACGACACAGAATTACCAAAAAAACACACACAATAAAAAAATTAAATACAAAAAATACAACAAAAAAAAATAAAAAAAAATAAAAAAATACACGAAATGACAGAAGAAAACCCAAAATTACTTAAAAAAGAAAAAAATGACCAAAAAAAGAAAAAAATGACCAAAAAAAGACACAATCATTAAAAAAAGACACAAAATTACCTCCAATGTAAAAATGAAAAATTTAGGGAAAAAATCTGCAAGAAACGTACGAAGAGAACTTGACTATGACGGCATATTAGGGCCAAGTATTAATAAAAATAATAGTAATATTTAGAGAAAAAAGTTGCAAATCTACAAGAAATGTATGTTGTTTTTTTTACACATTCTGACAGTATGTAATATCCTCCAATATTCTCTAGGGTTGAAATTTGGACTTTGCAAGTATTTCAATGAGTGTCCTATTAAGGGTTAAAGCAGTTTTCCTCAGTTTGTCCCTTTGTGTAGCTCCAGCAGGTAGACTCTGTGGGCTGGTGCAGCTGACGGTGTTGTGGTGTCTACCTGTCTGAAGAACTCCTCCAGCAGGGACGTGGTCCAGCGGTGGTGGAGGTCCCAGCGTTTGGCCGGGTGGCTGATGTCGGCGGTGTGCAGCAGCAGGGACAAGGCCTTCGGTTTATCAATCCTGTAAACAAAGTCCAGTCAATAAAAACAACAACATGCTGCTGTCAGAATGATAAAACACACTCCTCCTAATGTAGCTCATCTACATCATGTAGCTGGATTCTTGTGATTGTTGTTGTGGTTACCAACATGGTGGAGAGCTCTCATTACAAGTCTCTTTACATGGAAGTGGCAGTTAAATAAATGTAATGTAATGATGTGATAATCTGCAGTCTTTAAATAGGTGAAGGCTAATGACAAGGACCCTTCAAGAATAATGATCTGAAGAGACACTATTGCAAAATCAGTTAAAATCCCCTTAACCCTTTGATGCACAACATGGGTCTAAAGTGACCTGATATGTATGAGTTTTTATGTTCTATATATTTGCAATAAATCATTTTCATCATTCAGTATTCCAGGTTTTCCTCAATTAGTGTTTTTGATCATCATACATCCTATTTTTATGTTTTCCTTTATTATTTTTTAATAAAATCCCTTTTTGTGTCACTACTCTTCTAATGCACAACATGGGTGAAAAATGACCCATAGCCTATCCATTTTTAGCTAAGTAGCTTGCTAAGCTAACTACTTAGCTAACTTCTTGGTTAAGTATTTAGCTAAGTAGCTCGCTAAGCTAACTACTTAGCTAACTTCTTGGCTCAGTAGCTTGCTAAGCTAACTACTTAGCTAACTTCTTGGCTAAGTATTTAGCTAAGTAGCTTGCTAAGCTAACTACTTAGCTAACTCCTTGGCTAAGTAGTTAGCTTAGCAAGCTACTTAGCCAAGTAGTTAGCTATGTAATAATACAAAAAACTTTTTTTCCTTATAAAGTATGAGAGGCAAAATGGAAATAATGATCTGTTGTTATCAAAAACAAGATATTTAAAGAATACTTGGAATATTCAATCAAAAAATAAGTTGATATCAAAAGATAGAGCACAGAAACACACAGCAGCATTAAATAACTGCTCCTTGCATGGTGTGTTCACTTGTGTGTAAAAAAAGAAGGATGGGTTAAAAGCAGAGGTTGAATTTCCCCATTGTGTGATTAATAAAGTAATTAATCTTAATCTTAATCTTAAATAACATGGGAAGTGAATGTGAGAAACGAATGTGACCCATCAAAGGGTTAAAATGGATCGCCATGCTAGTAGTCTACATGTGGACCAACATGTAAATACTCTGTAATTATCAGTCAGTTTGATGTTGATATATTGCCTCAATAGTTGCTGGCAATTTAAAAAGTAGCAATATTTATAAAGCGTCTTGTTGAAGGTTGTGTTTTGTTGTTAGCCTTTGCTGCTAATCATCAAAATATTTTCATCACAGTCTTGATTTTAATTTGCACAATTAGACTTGAAAATAGTACAAAGTCTAAGAGCAGTAACTACACGAAGGGAAAAAAATGAGAAAAACTACTTTTAAGTTTTTTAATGTTTTTTTAAACTGGCAAACCAAATTGGTTACAGGTAGATAAGTGATATGACACTTATTTCTACATGTATCGATGATGTAATTTTTATGCTAAAAAAACCTGATGATTTATTTGACCTTTGACCTAAAAAATGTAGTTACTGCACTCTGGTTTTGCTGTAAAAGGATTCTAATAGTAATGTTGTTGTCTTCTTTCAGCTTTTATATTTTGTTTTCAGTGAATAAACATTTTCAAATTGATTTTGTTATAAGCTCTATTCAAAGATTTGTGTATTTTTAACTTAATATTATAAAGTTACTTACCTAGCATCTTTGTTATGGTAAATTATTTATACAAAATAATGGTAGATTGTCCTAATGTATGATTTTATTATAAATTGAGAGGTGGATCCTCTACTCACGCCTCTGGCTGCTGCAGGAGGCTCTTCATGGCTTTGATCTGCTGGAAGTGGCAGGACATGTCAGTGGCCAAAACCATCTCCACCACCAGAGTCCTCAGCTCTCTGAAAGGGTTAATGAGAGATGAACCGTTGAGAGATACTGGATGGATTACCATGAACATTTATTTTTACCTTCAGAATTAAATAACATCAGGTTTATCTCAATTTATACCATTGATACCAAGCATTTGCAATCATGCAAGCCATTTGTTTCTCTTTTCCCATTAACCCTCTATGGTACGGTGTTGCCCCATTTTTGTCCTGTCAAATTTCTACAAAGCATGTTTTGTGAGTGATGTGATACTTTAAAAAAGAGGGAAGAGTATAGGGAACCAATAGCAATGCTTTAATTTGTCACATGACCAATCACAAAAACAATTTAAGGTGTTTTCTAACCCTCTATCGATCCACTGAAATGAATGTCTTCAACAGTCTAAGTGTATGAAACTATCAGAAATGAAGGTTTACTCTCCTATCGGTAGGAATATATTTTTTTCCAGATGAAAAAGGGCCAGAAAAGGACGTTTAGAGTGATTTTTTAAGCTGTTTCCTTTGGAAAAGTCTGCAAAATAGGGTTTCAATATGGCCTCCTGGAGGTCATGTGACAAATTAAAGCATTGCTATTGGTTCCCTATACTCTTCCCTCTTTTTAAAGTATCGCATCACTCAAAAACATGTATTGTAGAAATTTGACAGGACAGAAATGGGTATGATGCCTGAGGGCAACACTGTCCTATAGGCCAGTGGTTCTCAACCTTTGAACCAGTGAAATATTTTTTCAGCCCAGTACCCCCAACCAGGGCGAAGCTGTGCCATCAGTGTCTGATTTATTAAACTTTGGAACTGATAAACACATACAAAATTCAAACATTTGAAAAAAAACCTATTTCAAACATTTTAAATGTTAATAATCCCTGACTAAATTCATTGCAAATATTTCTCATCACTAAAATGTAGTGATTCAAACTAATGCAGTAAAAACAGTGAGCATAGAAACATTTAAATCTATAAAATGAACCATTTAAAACTCCATAAATGTGCAAAACACTGCTCATTTGTAGTGGTCTCTCTTGAAATATTCAGAAAGGTTGGGGGACGACGACACACTCTGGGTTTTTAGGATAATGAAATTGAATAGCCTACTGAATATAAAATTAATTTTATGAACTTGAACTATGAACTATGTACTTATATTTTCCTAAAATATTTATTAAATAATTATTTTTAAAGGATTTTTGCATGGATGCTACTTTCTAAATGTATATTTTAAAATCTTCATGACACCTCCAACTCCTCCAATTCCTCGTTTTCGTGCTTTATTCTCTGTTTCCTCACTTCTCACCTTTGCTTTCACACATCTTAACGTCCCTTAGGCTCTGGCATGATTCATAATTGACAACTAGAGCGCAGCGCTAACTAACTACAAATGTAAGCATGAGTCATAATAAGGTGTAAAACTGACACATGGGGAGGAAAGTCTCTGTTGTATAATTCTGCTTGTGATTAAACACCTGTGAAGGTCCTGATGAGTCAACCTGAGCTCTGTTCTTACCTCCAGTCGTCTTTAGAGAGATTAGAGAGGATGTTCATGTCGTTGTCTCCCTGCAGGAGGCGATAGGCAGCGCTGACGTGGTAGTTCTCCAGAACCGCTCGGTCGTTGTACAACATGGCTGTGTCCGACCTGGAAGTCACACACAGCTACAATCATCATGAGGCTTCAAAATACTTGGTCCAAAATTAAATGATTATTATTAAAAACTATGTTTTATTTATTTAAATGTAGAATATTTCATTAGCTTGTACTTAGTATTCACCCTCTACATGTCTTTTTATTTTCTAATCATGGAAGTTTATTCTAAACCAGGGGTCTCAAACTTGCGGCCCGCTGGCCAATTGCGGCCCTCGTGATGATATTTTGTGGCCCCCACCTTGATATGAAAGTTTAATGTGAGTTTTATATGAATGGCACTTTACCATGTTGTGTGTATAAGGTCCCTTTAATTACTTTTTTTGTGTGGTAATTTTGTGTCTTTTTTAAATACTTTTGTGTCTTTTTTTATAATAATTGTGTGTCTTTTTTTGTAATTTTGTGTCTTTTTTTAGGTAATTTTGTGTCCTTTTTTGGGTAATTTTGTGTCTTTAAAAAATAATTTTGTGTCTTTTTAAAGTAATTTCGTGTTTTTTTCTGTCATTTTGTCTTTTTTGGTAATTTTGTGTCTTTTTTTTTGGTAATTTTGTGTCTTTTTTTTTTTTAAGTAATTATGTGTCTTTTTTTTTGGTCATTTTGTGTCTTTTTTACGTAATTTAGTTTTTTTTCTGTCATTTTTTTTCTTTTTTTGGTCTTTGATACTGACTCCAGCGGCCCCCAGGTAATTTGAGTTTGAGACCCCTGTTCTAAACTGTCCTCAATGTACTTAGTAACAGCATTAAAATTACCATTCTGGCTCCTTTTTTTTTTTAGAATTGGTGGTTGTGGTCAGTGGATGATCAGGGGGAGATAGCAGGTCAACGATAAATGTCATAGAAGAGGTTGACATCATCTGAAAGCTGTGAACCTGAAGATTAATTTGAGATGCAGCTCAGCACTGTGTGTCATGTTGTTCTGGTCAAAAATATCTAATAAAAATGACTTAATTAATTAATTATTTATTGATTAAAACCTATTATGGTGTATTAAGGGTCATAACATTAGTGGATGCTTTTTAAAGTCCATTTCCATGTTCAACTATGTCCCATAAGTTGTTGCAGCAATTTTGGGGTTGATACCATTTGTTACACACATTTGGTGCAGAATTATGCAATTTTATTCATAAAGAGAATGGATAAAAATGGTCAAAAAACCCTCCAGAAATATATCATCAATATACCAAGACCTTTGGAACAACAGAGAAGAATCCATGCTGAGATTTGGGTTCAAAAACTTTGGTCATTTTGGAGATTTCTGTATTTTCAGCGATTGGATGATGAGCACTTCTATTCTACAAACTACTGAGAAACCCTCTTATTGTCACTAAACTTAGTAAAGCTGCACGTCCTCTGAATGCTCCAGGTCTCTAGTTTGTGGTTGTAAAGTTTCATGAGGCTGTGATTATCCTAGAGGTCACAGCAGCTCATTTTATACACTGAGGTCCAGACTCAAGAAATGTCCTCACTGCACCAAACTGGCTACTACTGATGACTAACATCATCCCACATGAAGAGAACTGGACTCATTGGATCCACAAGAGTCTCAGCTTTACACTGATACCCAGTTTATGTCATTCAAAGTCTGTTTGGGGACCCCAGGATGCACAAATATTCACATACAGTAGGCGGAAATGGAATATTTGTGCTACATGAGTAAAACAATATGTTATTTGCCTTAAACTGCATGTTATCAGCATAAGTAGGCATGTATGTAAAGAGGAGACTTGTGGGATCATAAATAGTCTATTTTCATTCAGATACCATGACGTCAGAGGTCACACGACCGCTTTGAAAATCGCCAAAATAGCCGAACTTTGCAGCGCTTTTTCTTCCTGACATGCTATAGATTCCTCAGATCTTCTAGTTTCATATGATATTAGTATCTTCAGTATATTCCTAAAATTGAAGAAGAAAAAGAAACAGCGGAAAAAGCCGACGTGGCAACCTTCTGAATATTACACAGGTTGACACAAACAATATTGTGTATAAATTACCTGGTTTGAATATGGAAGTTATTGGTGGTCCCTGTGTGTTCATAGTCATGGATGGCAGCTGCAAAAATGATGGCAAAGATCTCCAACTCAGTCAACCAGTGCTGAGAGAGAGAGAGAGACAGATTTATCTAACTTTATTGAAGTGAATGAAGTGTTATTTGGACATTTGTTTGAATAAATAAATAATTATACACTCAGTTATACACCAGTGCTGTATGAATGTTTCTACATGTGTAGAGGCTCTGTAGAAACCCAACTCCAGCCATATTCTGACCCTGACGTTGCAGAGGCCACCCTGTTCTTCCTGGAAATTAAACACTCCCATAGTCTGGAGGTGACGAAGGCGTGTATCAGTGTTTCAGCGGGGGGGAAGGAGAGTGATGAACGGAGACGGGCAATGGTTTTCAGGTGAAAAAAGGCAGTTCTGGGGATATGGATTATGTGGTGCTCAAAAGAAAGGTTGCTGTCAAAAATAACTCCAAGGTTGTGGATGTGGGGGGACTGGGAAAGAGTGGAGTTGTCGATGGTAATGCTGAAGTTGTCAGTGATTTTGGTGCGGGATTTTGGGACGATGAGTATTAGGTCTGATTTGTCACAGTTAAGTTAAGGAAGTTTTTTTTTAAGTTTTAATATCGGTGAGGCAGTTGGTCAGTGTGGAGTGGGTGGCATTGAAGATGGGTTTGGTGGAGATGAAGAGTTGGATGTCGTCGGCGTAGCGGTAAAAGCGGCAGCCATGGCGACGTATGATGTTGCCGAGTGGGAGCATGTAAAGCAGGGATGGGCAACTGGAGGCCCGGGGGCCACATACGACCCACACCCTCACTTGAAGTGGCCCTCAGTACAACTACATGCATTTGAGCATGAAATCTAAATGCACACTAAATTACTTCTTGCAATTAATGTTGGTCTGCTGTTCTTGCACTGATAAAAAAGAAATCACAGTAAGTGGTTATTTTTTATTTGCTTCAAACCTTTTGTATTCCTATTTATACTGTTATACATGCATTTGAGCATGAAATATGTTAAGTTACTGCACTGTAAACATTTAAAATTGCAGTTTCATCATATCTGGTTGAGTGCACGCTCCTATATGTGGCCCTGTGGTAGTGAACATGATAAATTGTGGCCCCCTGCAGCATTTAAGTTGCCCATCCCTGGTGTAGAGGATGAACAGGAGGGGACCAAGCACCGAACCCTGTGGGACGCCTTAGCAAGGTTATTATAGTTAACGAAAAACTAACGAAATAACGAAAACTAGAATTGAAAAAACATTTTCATTAACTGAAATAAAAATAAAAACTAGAGTTTTTAAAAAAACGATAACTAACTGAAACTGTATTGCGTGGTTACAAAACTAACTAAAATTATAGTGGAAATGTCCTTAGTTTTCGTTTTTGTCAACTTTTTTCATTCATAATTCAGTGTTTCTATTTGAACATGCAACACATGGTGAATATGTTTACTGAGACTTGGATGTTTACACTAGAACCAAAATTCAAAACAGTTAATAACCTTATTGGGCCTGAGATGGATAAACCAAAGGAAATAAAGGCAAAATTTATTATGACCACTTTGAATCTTGCACCCAACATATAGCCCATTACAAAAAAACTAAAACTAACACTAAAACTAATAAAAACTAAACTAAAACTAGAAAACTCACTCTTAAAACTCACTAAAACTAACTGAATTTGAAAACAAAAATTCACAACGAAATTAAAACTAAAACTAATGAAAAATCCCAAACTATTATAACCTTGCGCCTTAGGAGGCAGGAGCAGTGGAGGAGGTGCAGTCGTTGATGTGGATGAATTGCTGTCTGTTTGAGAGGTATGATTCTATCCAGGAGAGGGCGGTGCCGGTGATATGGAGAGTTGATTCCAGTATGAATGTGTGTGTGAATGAGCAGTCCATTTACCATTTACAGAAATATCATGACTTTCAGTCCCTAAATTGCATCAGACCCTACTTGCCTGGTAAAAACCAGAATATTTCAGACTTCACACCTCCAGTTTGTGATACAGGCTTTAATGAGTATTTAGTCCCTCAGTCCAAGCTAAAATAACTGATTACATCACTATTACATCATCAGGAATCATGCGGGTGGATAATTCCTGTGGGAACACTGGTTCTAAAGGCTTGACAGACTGGACAGGGAAGAAGTTTCCCAGCAGTATGTTCAGAGGAATAAAGGAGGAGAGATGTTTTTGGGTCCTTCATTGAGTCAGCTTCAAGTGAGTAAATTTGTTTGGCTGCACTGGGAATTTCATGTACAAACTTCTTTTTATTTATGTAAATATGTTGGTTGTTGTTGTTTACACTACAGTTCATATGAAGATGTTTAAATAAAACATATTTTGGTTAAGGCATGGAGTGGAAAAATAACTTATGAGTTGAAATCATTTGGTGAAAGCTTCGTCACTTGACAAATCTGATATCATTTATATTACCCTCAGTGTTAGAGACATGCTTTTGAGATTTAAGATATGAGAAGTTATATGTGCTGAATGACTTGTAAACAAAGGCTTTTTTGGCCAACTCAAGGCTTACCACCATGCCAGTCTTGAGGAGCAGGTAGTGGATGGTCTGTGTGACGTCAGCAGCGTGCATTAGGTTGTGGTAGGGGTTTTTATGTTTGCTATAGCCCACCTCCAACGACTCCACAAATGATATTAGAGCAGAAATAGGGACCTGCAGTAGAGGAAAAACACAATAATGAAGCACAAAAATAATTGCAGTAATAATGCAAGACAAACATGATTACATCACCGACAATGATAATTCCAGATTATTCAGTGTCTTGTTTTCATTCCCTGTTTTGTCTTGTTTAAACTATTGTACAGTGTCCTGGAGTGTTAGAAAGGCACTTATAAACTCAATGTATTAGTATACTTTGTAATCCTGCTGACAAACAAAGAAGCAAACCAACATGGTCATTTTGTGTCTTTTTTTGTCATTTTGTTTCTTTTTTGGGCTGTTTCGTGCCTTTTTTTGCTAATTTTGTGTCTATTTTGGTCATTTTGTGTCTTTTTTGGTTATTTTGTGTCTTTTTTTGGTCATTTGTGTTTTTTTTGGTCATTTCGTGTCTTTTTTTGTAATTTCGTGTCTTTTTTTGGTCATTTTGTGTCTTTTTTTGGTCATTTTGTGGGGTTTTTTGGTAATTTCGTGTCTTTTTTTGGTCATTTTGTGTCTTTTTTTGGTCATTTTGTGGGTTTTTTTGGTCATTTTGCATCTTTTTTGGGGTAATTTCGTGTCTTTTTTTGGTCATTTTGTGTCTTTTTTTGGTCATTTCGTGTCTTTTTTTGTCAACTTGTGTCTTTTTGTCGTCATTTTTTGGTCATTTTGTTAAAAGTAACAATAAAATATAAAAAATATATAAATGCACAGACAGAGAGATTAGTTGTTGTCTGCTTCATTATTTGTCCAAAATTCGTCGTATCAACTGAGTTTGTCTGATCTGAACTGTGAGATTCCGTTCAGTGAGACAACATGATGTTAAATTGGGGGTCGAGACTCAAAAAGGTTGAGAACTCCTGGTTTAATACATAACACATATGATGAACCAGTTATTAGAAAATGACTGGAAATGGAATAATGCACAGATATGATGAAACATAGTAACATATGTGGAGTAAGTGAGAAAGGAAATGGACATTTGTTAGCGTACCTTGAAACGATTGATCAGGTCGTATCTGGTGAGCAGCTCGTAGAAAACAAATTTCAGTGCGTGGTCTCCACTAGAATCATTCAGTGCAAACACATCAAAGGACCACATGTCCACATGCTGGAACAGACACACACAACAAGTTTTAGTAGCACATGAATATATGTTATACTTTATTACATTATTGGTAAAAAGTGTATTACATTATTGGGAAATGCACTTTATTACATTATCGGGAAGTTATTGTATTATCAGGTTTTATTACATTTTCAATGGACTCAAGTGCAGATTTTTATTACATTATCGGGAATTTATTACATGATCAGGTTCTACATGTGCCCCTCTGATTAAACACTGGCCCCTGCTTGGCCCCCACAGTAAAACTGGTCTAGAACCACCACTGCTATTAAACTTTTCACCATACAATAATAAACTCATTCACACCTTGAGCACAGTGATGACATTTTGGGGATAGCTAATACCGGCCATGTTGGAGGTTCTTCTGTACATCCTGTCAGCGAGACACAAAGACAAAACACAACAAAGTGTCAGAACAACCCAACACACACTGAATGCTGCACTGACTAGTATCGTATGAATTGCAATATAAGAATTTATAAGATTATAAAGGGCCAAATCAGAGGATATAAAGGAAACCAAACCTCTCCACAAAGATGCCAGCCTGGACTACATGGACGATGCTGCGGAAGCGAGGCTTGTCTTCGTTCCGCCGCAGCATCAGAGTCCTCTGACGAGTGAACGTGGAAGCGAGCCAGTCCCGAACCTCCGACGGCACCGAGTCTGACTGGATGTCGTTCAGCTCATCTTCTGGATCCACCATCCGCCTGCAGGGAGAGACAGCAACCCTCTACTTTACATGGGAACATGTCACATCCATCCATCCATCCATCCATCCATCCATCCATCCATCCATCCATCCATCCATCCATCCATCCAACCACCCATCCAGCCACCCATCCACCCATCCATCCATCCATCTATCATCCATCCATCCAGCCACCCATCCACCAACCCACCCATCCATCTATCATCCATCCATCCATCCATCCATCCATCCATCCATCCATCCATCCATCCATCCACCCAACCATCCATCCAACCATCCATCCATCCATCCATCATCCATCCACCCATCCATCCATCCATCCATCCATCCATCCATCCATCCATCCATCCATCCATCCATCATCCAACCATCCATCCATCCATCCAACCATCCATCCACCCATCCATCCAACCATCCATCCATCCATCCACCCATTCATCCATCCATCCATCCATCCAACCATCCATCCATCCACCCATCCATCCATCCATCCAACCATCCATCCACCCATCCATCCAACATCCATCCATCCATCCACCCGTCCGTCCATCCATCCATCCATCCATCCACCCACCCACCCACCCACCCAACCATCCATCCATCCATCCAACCATCCATCCATCTATCATCCATCCACCCATCCATCCACCCATCCATCCATCCATCCATCCAACCATCCATCCACCCACCCACCCATTCATCCATCCATCCATCCATCCATCCATCCATCCATCCATCCACCCACCCATCCACCCATCCATCTATCCATCCATCCATCCATCCATCCATCCATCTATCTAATGATCATCTGACTCTGTGGTGTTGCTGTTAGTTTTTGCTCCAGCAGATGATGAAATATGAATCGAGACTGTGTTACCACTTTGCCTATGCCTCAAATGTTTAACATATAATAGTTTACTGTTTATCTGTAGTTTGAGAAAGTTTGTGATCTGGTTGCCATGTTTGTCTTGAGAAACAGACCAGGAAACCCTGACCTGCATGTCTATTCAGAGGCTTTAGCACAGTCTCCCTTATAGTCTTGTATTAGCAATGTGCACATTTAATTCTGCATGCTTCTTCAGAGTTTTTCTCATGTACTAAGCCTGCATCTGTTTCAATCCATTACTCAAAACCTGTTATTAATACTCACCATTCATTATAAGCATTAATAAAACTATTAATATAGTAATTTCTGAAAATGTCGATCCTGCATGCTCCTCCTCACCTTGTTTCTTCAATGAACAGAGATTCAAGGACCGAGGCAGCATACTCCAGGTTCTTCTTCAGGTCCACCACAGAGGCCTCGCCCCTCTCCAGCTGCTTCACCAGGCACCGCAACCTGCAATAAAAGCTGTTTCTCATGAAGGTCTCCAAATATCAATGCTTCTGTTTCTAATACAGACACACTAGAAGTCTTGAGCCTCTGTATGAGACGCAACGGGCATTCCCCTTAATCTGATTTCAACCCATTGATGGATATACTAGGTCTTTCTCAGACTACCGACCCAAATCCCCAAAAGTTTGTTTTGTTTGTTTGTTTCTACGTTTCTATGTATAAATTATTTCTGTAGAGTGGAATTTGCGGCCTGGAGCGCAGTTTTAAAATTTGTTTTTTGACAGATTTTTCTCTCCCTCTACACTCTGGCGATGATGTCACACACTGTGACACGAACATTCCGTGCAATACACACCCATTATAATCTCAGAATTTCTCCAAAAATGATCATGGTCATTGAACAGGGATTGATAAAAAACTATATGACCTATCGAAACGTGGATAAATACACCGATACACAAGACTTGTGTCTACTGTTTAAAGTTTAAATGGAGTCTCTAGGTGAAATAATGCCGGAGAAGTAGATGTTTAAAAATCTCCAATTGTTCTTTTTCGCTCATTTTTTGTCGGCTGTCCCATTCATTTCAATGCAAAATTTTGGGCAGTTTTTCGCGACTTACTTCGCGAAAAATTTGTATTCTGTAGAGAAAAGTAATAGCACACCGATCCCAATCAAACCGCACGTTTTGATGTATAATTTGTCCTGCAACTCTTCAAGTTGTAGGACTAGTAGCGGGATGAAATTGCGTCCGGAAGAGGAATAAGAAAAAATCCACAGTATAACAGTAGTGCTCGGTGCGATTGCCCCGTGGCCCTAAAGACACAAAATAACTAAAAAAGACACAACAACAGACACAAAATGACCAAAAAAGACACAAAATGACTTACAAAGACACGAAAAGCATTAAAAAATGGACAAAATAGCCCTATAAGACTCCATAGAGTTAAGAGGTCATGGTCATTTCATGCTTGTAACTTTGTGTTTCTCTGAACGTTTCTGTCTGTGTGTGTGTGTGTGTGTGTGTGTGTGTGTGTGTGTGTGTGTGTGTGTGTGTGTGACCTGATAGCAGTTTTCTCCATGGCATCAGGGGCGTCGAGGATCGGCAGCTCATCAGCCAGAATCTCCTCGTTGCTGCGCGGGTCCATCAGGACCCCTTTGTGTTCGGTGAGGCCGATCCCGGCTGTGATAGCGGAGCAGAGTGCATTCTGGGATCTGGAGCCTGAACAATGGTCAAACAAACAAATAAATAAACATCCTTGGCTTACTTTTTGATGGATCTTCAACATGAAGCCATCCTCTATAGTCATTTTAGAAACAGGAACTTCACTCAGAGATGCAACAATGTCTCTAGTGAAGTAGATGGCAGTTTACAACCTAAAGGCAGGATTTGTAATCTGCCAAAACATGGAAAGAAAAGAACCAATGTTGAGGCTCTTTTTAGACACAGTGGCTCTCATTTATCAATAACAGTTCTCCGACTCACGCTAACTCAAATTTGCGTACAGGAGCTGAGAGCAGACTGAGATCTGATCGTATCACGTCCAGACTGATAAATGCCGAGCCTTGTAGAAATGATCGTACGCCCACTTTACGCTCACTTTCTGTCGTACGCTCGTTTGATAAATCAGGGCCTTTTCTGCAGGGAGATCTATCAGCTGCTGCACAGATGAAAAATAAATTATGAAAATAAATTTGTGATATTTCAGTTAACCCTCTGGAGTCCATCTATTTACTGAAAATACAAATGTTTTATTTAGAGTAATAACTTTATTTATATATGATATGTAGACAAGCTGAGAAAGCCAGTTAAAGTTCAATCATAGGAGCTTTCACAGTGTGACATTTATGTTTCTAGACCATTTTTAAAATGTGAATTTTCTTTCTACAATGAAAACTATTAGTTTTTAATTTACATGCAAATAGACTGTTTTGAAGTTTTATTATTTATTATTTTTTCTGCTGTTTTTGTGTGTATAAATGGTTAAAAAATGGTACATTTCCATAGAAACCTGTGTCTTTTGTTTGTATTTTGGGTTCCTGGCAGCTTTATACTTTGTTAATTAAAATAAAATGAAAAATCTGACTGATAGCCAAGTTTGTGTGGAGAAAAAGGAGCCATGCATGTGATGTAAGGACAGACTGAAAGATGCTGAACAGAGACAGAAATTAATGCAGAGGAAGTTGACAAATTTGTACCAAAATCTCCTGGACTTGAGAGGTTTAATACAAAACTATCATATCTATGTTTACATATCTCACAACAATAACTTACGTGCAAAGTGGGCCAGAGGACGGCGTTTATTTTCCCCCGCTTCATTGGCAACTGTGAAGAGAAGAATGAGAATTTATTTCATTTTACAACAGTAATGTAATCAACATGTTCAAACAGCCAGGGTTCAGTAGCACAGGTGTAAGTCACTTATTTGGCCTCAGGACGACAGCGTGGACTGTTTTTAATTGACAGCTCCCATTCCTCTCCTGCACCATAACTATTCTGACTAGTAAATTAAATCCAGAGATTTCATTTCCACCTGACTTTAACCTGTGCAGAGGTTTAATCAGCTAGAGCAGCTGAAAACACCTGTGTGGCTGAGGAAGACAGTCGGGACATTGTACGACTAATTTCACAAATTAAGGCAGCACTCTTTGAGTATACTTTTGGTAACTCCACCCAGTAATCAGATATTCTCTGTGTTATATCAGGTTCATTCAGTATGCTTGCTTTATACTTTATACAAAGGCTAAAGCTCCAACCAATTCAGAGTAGATTTACACATTAACCCTCTGGGGTCTGAGCCTATTTTAGCCGTTTTTGAATACTTTTGATTTTGCCCTTCATGTACCACATAAAAAATGTTTACTATACCCATATTTGGTATCCATTTTTTCTTCACCTATATGATCTGACAATTATTTTTTTCACTTTAACCTACTTTATCAGCATATTGAGCCCAAAAATACACAAAAAT